>NW_026991282.1:0-27374 GCF_036370855.1 Dromaius novaehollandiae
GGGACCGGGGGGGCTAGGAGGCCCAGGGGTGTCCTGGGGGGGTCCATGGGTGGCTTGGGGGAGCTATGGGGGGGCTATAGAGAGTCCTGCGGGGGCTACAGGGAGTCGGGGGGGGGCCAGGGGTCCGGGGGGGTCTATGGGGGGCTTGGGGGGGGGTCCTGGGGGGTCTATAGGGAGTCCGGAGGGGGGTATAGGGGTCCTGGGTGGTTTGGGGGGGTCCTAGGAGCGTTGGAAGGGTCCCGGGGGGGTCGGGGGGTTTCAGGGGAGTCAGGGGGATTTGGGGGGGTTTGGGGGGGTCGGGGGGGTCGCGGGGGGGGGTCACTCACGGCCTCCTGGCGGCAGAGGCGTCGCAGCTCCTGCAGCCGCAGCCCCAGGGCCTGGCGCAGCCCCCGCTGCCGCTCCCGCAGCTCCTGCAGCCGGGCCGGGCCCCCCCCCGGCCCCCCCCGGCCCCCGCCGCCTGCCGGCCCCCCCCCCGCAAAGGGTCACCGCTGGCGACCCCCGGGGGGGGGAGAGACACCGCGCCGGGGGGGGGGCAGAGGTTGGGGGTCAGGGGGCGCCGGGGGGGTTGGGGGGCACCCGAGGGGCAGAAATTGGGGGTGGGGGCCAATGGGGGGGTCAAGGGGCACCGGGGGGGCTGAGGTCGGGGGTCAAGGGGCACCGGGGGGGTCAGGGGCACCCGGGGGTCACCGAGGGGGTCAGAGGTCGGGGGTCAGGGGGTACCGGGGGTCAGGGGGCACCCAGGGGTCAGAGGTTGGGGGTCAGGGGCCACCAGGGGTCAAGGGGCACCGGGGGGTCAGAGGTCGGGGGTCAGGGGGCACCGGGGGGGGTCAGAGGTCACCAGAGGACACCCAGGGAGCAGAGGTTGGGGGTCAGGGGTACCAGGGGGTCAGGGGGCACCAGGGGTCAGAGGTTGGGGGTCAGGGGGCACCTGGGGCACCCAGGGGTCAGAGGTTGGGGGTTGTGGGGCAGCAGGGGGTGGGGGGCACATGGGGGGCAGACGTTGGGGGTCAGGGGTCACCCGGGGGGTCGGGGGGCACCCAGGGGGGCACCAGAGGGCACCCGGGGGGCAGAGGTTGGGGGTCAGGGGGCACCCAGGGTCAGGGGGCACCCGGGGGGCAGAGGTTGGGGGTCAGGGGGCACCAGGGGGTCAGGGGACACCCAGGGGTCAGGGGGCACCCGGGGGGCAGAGGTCGGGGGTCGGCCCTACCTGTGGGGCTGTAGGCGCCGGCGGGGAGGACGTGGCCCCTCACCTCCATGCTGGGGGGTGCGGCGGGCCGGCAGCCATGAGCCCCCCGCCGCCCTGCGCCCACCGCGTCACCGGGGCCCAGGAGTCCTGGCGGGGGGCCCAGGAGTCCGGGAAAGGGGCCCAGGCAGCCAGGGAGGGGGCCCAGGCGTCCGGGCGGGGGGCCCAGGCGTCCGGGTGGGGACCCAGGTGTCCAGGGCACCCAGGCGTCCGGGCAAGGGACCCAGGCGTCCGGGAGGGGCCCAGGCGTCCGGGCAAGGGACTCAGGCGTCCGGGAGGGGCCCAGGTGTCCGGGGAGGGGCCCAGGTGTCCGGGCAGGGGCCGGCTCCCCCCTCGCCTCCGCCCCCCCCCCCCCCCAACCCGGCGCCCAATTTCCGCCTCCCGCTTCCGCCTGCCAGGCCCCTCCCCCGGGGGCCCAGGTGTCCGGGTCACTCCTTCCCCCCCCCCCCCAAAGGGGCCCAGGCGTCCGGGTGTCGCTTCACCCCCTCAGGGGGCCCAGGCGTCCGGGTGCCCCCCCACAAAGAGACCCAGGTGTCCCCCCAACAAGGGGCCCAGGCGTCCGGGTGCCCCCCCCAAGGGGCCCAGGCGTCCCCCCCAAGGGGCCCAGGCGTCCGGGGCCCCCCACTATCCCATCATGCCCCTGTCCCCCCCCCGCCCCATCCCTTACCTCAGCCCGGGGTGGGGGGGGGGCAGCGCACACGCGTGTCCGGGGGTCGCACACGCGTGTCTGGGGGTCGCGCGCGTGTCGGGGGGGGTCAGGGGGCGGGTGCCCCCCACGGCGGGCCGGGGGGGGGGAGGCGGCATGGCGGGCGGCGCGCGGGGGGCCCAGGCGTCCGGCAGGGGCCCAGGCGTCCGGGAGGGGCCCAGGCGTCCGGCCTCCCCCCTGCTCAGGGTCCCCCCTGTCGTCCCCCCCCCGTGATGTCACTTCCTGCCCCCCCCCTTCGCCCGGCACTTCCTGCCGCTGCCCCACGGCCCCGCTCGGCTCCCGCCCCACGGCGCCTCCCGGCCCCACGGCGGCCCCCCCCCCCGGCCCCATGGCGGCCCCGGCCCCATAGCGGCCCCCCAGCGCCCCCCGGCCCCCCCAGCGGCCGCCGCCGCCGCCCCCCCGCCGTGGGGCGCGGGGGGCAGGGGGCCGATGTCGCGCGGGGCGGCCGAGGGGGCCCCGGCGGCGCCCCCCGGCCCCCCCCGCCGCCGCCCCCCGCCCGCCCCACGGTCTACGTGCTGCTCGAGGAGCCCGGAGCCCCCGACGGCCTCCGCCTGCTCAGGTCAGCGGCAGCCCCACCGCGGGCCCAGGCGTCCGGGGCCCCCCCGGCACCCCCCCGGCTCCGCATCCCCCCCCCCGACCCACGGCCCGGGCGTGGGAGCCCCCCGGATCCCCCCTCCCCATCGCCAGATCCCTCCTGGGACCCCCCCGACCCACAGCCCGGGCATGGGAGCCCCCTAGATCCCCTCTCCCCATCGCCAGATCCCTCCTGGGACCCCCCCAGGCGCTCCTGGGACCCCCCCGAGGCACTGGATCCCCCCCCAACCCATGGCCCGGGTGTGAGATCCCCCTAGATCCCCTCTCCCCATCACCAGATCCCTCCTGGGACCCCCCCAGGCGCCCCTGGGACCCCCCCGAGGCACTGGATCCCCCCCGACCCACATCCCAGGCATGGGATCCCCCTGGATCCCCCCTCCCCAACGCCAGATCCCTCCTGGGACCCCCCCAAATGCCTCTGGGACCCCCCCCGAGGCACTGGATCCCCCCCCAACCCATGGCCTGGGTGTGAGATCCCCCTAGATCCCCTCTCCCCGTTGCCAGATCCCCCCTGGGACCCCCCCGACCCACATGCCGGGCATGGGAGCCCCCTAGATCCCCCCTCCCCATTGCCAGATCCCTCCTGGGACCCCCCCAGGCGCCCCTGGGACCCCCCCGAGGCACTGGATCCCCCCCAACCCATGGCCCGGGTGTGAGATCCCCCTAGATCCCCCCCTCGCCACTGCCAGATTCCTCCTGGGACCCCCCCAGATGCCCCTGGGACCCCCCCATGCACTGGATCCCCCCCCAACCCATGGCCCGGGTGTGGGATCCCCCTAGATCTCCTCTCCCCATCGCCAGATCCCTCCTGGGACCCCCCCAGATGCCTCTGGGACCCCCCGACCCACGGCCCAGGTGTGAGATCCCCCTAGATCCCCCCTCCCCATCACCAGATCCCTCCTGGGACCCCCCCAGACGCCCCTGGGACCCCCCCCGAGGCACTGGATCCCCCCCAACCCGTGGCCCGGGTGTGAGATCCCCCCAGATCCCCTCTCCCCATTGCCAGATCCCTCCTGGGACCCCCTCGACCCACAGCCCAGGCATGGGATCCCCCTAGATCCCCCCTCCCCATCGCCAGATCACTCCTGGGACCCCCCCGATGCCCCTGGGACCCCTCCGAGGCACTGGATCCCCCCCCAGACCCACGGCCCAGGCGTGGGATCCCCCTAGATCCCCCCTCCCCATCGCCAGATCCCTCCTGGGACCCCCCGCAGATGCCCCTGGGACTCCCCTGAGGCACTGGATCCCCCCCAACCCATGGCCCGGGTGTGGGATCCCCCCAGATCCCCTCTCCCCATCGCCAGATCCCTCCTGGGACCCCCCCAGATGTCCCCGGGACCCCCCTGACCCACAGTTTGAGCATGGGATCCCCCCAGATCCCCCCCTTCCCATCACCAGATTCCTCCCAGGGTCCCTCCCAACCCCCCCTCCTGGTCAGCAGATCCCCCGAGCCCCCCCCCACCTCCTGGCCACAGGATCCCCCGGATCCCCTCTGGGATCCCTTCAGTCACTGGATCCCCCTGAGACCCTTTTCCCAGTTATAGGATCCCACTGGGGACCCCCAGATCCCCCAGGATCTCCCTGTCCCTGCCCCCCCAGTCCCTGGATCCCCCCAGCATCCCCCCACAGATCCCCTCCGGGATCCCCTTTCCAGTCACCAGAGCCCCCCTGGGAACCTCCTGTGGGTCCCTGGATCCCCTGCCCCCCCCCCGTCTCAGGATTCCCCAGGATCCCCAGCGGTGCCGTGGGGCAGGGGGATTGGGGAGGCTTGAGTGGCTGGGGGAGCTCGGGGGGGGATCTGGTGATTTTGGGGGGGATCCCAGGGGGATTGGGGGCTGTTTGGGGGGGGGATCTGGGGGGATCTGGCGATGGGATGGGCTCGGGAGGATTTTGGGGATCCATGGGGATCTGGGAGGGGGGAGGACAGGGAAGGTCTCAGGGTATCAGGGTCGGGGAGGGATCGGGAGGATCCAGGAGGGATCTGTGGGGCTCGGGGGAGGATCCGGGTTGGGGAATCTGGGAGGGATTTGGGATCTCAGAAGGATCTGGGGGGGATCTGGAGAGATCCATGTGGCTGGAGGGGGATCTGGTGGGATCTGGGGGGATTGGGGGGATCCAGGAGGGATATGGAAGGGATCCAGGGGGGATCCGGGAGGGATCGGGGATCTCCGAAGGATCCGGGAGGGATCCGGGGGGATCCAAGCGACATGGGGGGGTCCGGGGGGGGGGATCTGGGAGGGATTGGGGGGGGATCCGGGGGGTGGGATCTGGGTGGGATCCGGGGGGGGAGGATGCAGAGGGATCCGGGGGGATCTTGGGGGGGTCTCCGGGGGGGCTGACGGACCCCCCCCCCCCCGCGCAGCGTGAGCTCGCCGCTGCCCGAGTCCGGGATCGTGGCCGACATCGAGTGGGAGCGCGGCCCCCCCGGCCCCCCCGGCTCCCCCCCGGCCCCGCCCGCCCCCGGCCCCGCCCCCGGCCCCGCCCCCGCCGCCTGCTACTGCCTCAAGAGCCAGCCCCTCCCCCACAGGTAAGGCCCCGCCCCCCCCCACGCGCGCGCCGCCATCTTGCCCCACGCGCGCCGCCATCTTGCCCCCACCCCTCCCCTCGGCCCTCTCCCCTCCCCGCCCCCTCCCCGTGGCGGCCATTTTCCCTCCCCCCGCGCCCACAGCGGCCATTTTCCCGCCCCGGCCCCCCATGGCCGCTGCTCGCCCTCCCATGGCGGCCACTGTTCCGCCTCGGCCCCCCACGGCGGCCATCTTCCCCTCCAGCGGCCATATTGCCACACCCAGCGGCCATGTTGCCTCACCCGACGGCCATGTTGCCCCACCCGGCAGCCATATTGCCTCACCTGGCAGCCATATTGCTTCCCCGGCAGCCATCTTGCCTCACCCGACAGCCATGTTGCCCCACCTGGCGGCCATGTTGCCTCACTGGCAGCCATATTGCCTCACCCGGCAGCCATATTGCCTCGCCTGGCAGCCATATTCCTTCCCCTGGCGGCCATGTTGCCCCACCCGGCCGCCATGTTGCCTCACCGGCAGCCATGTTCCCTCACCCAGTGGCCATATTCCTTGCCCTGGCAGCCATGTTGCCTCACCGGCAGCCATGTCGCCCCACCCGGCGGCCATCTTGCCACACCCGCAGCCATGTTGCCCCACCCGGCGGCCATGTTCCCTCACCCAGCGGCCATATTCCTTGCCCTGGCAGCCATGTTGCCTCACCGGCAGCCATGTTGCCCCACCCGTCGGCCATCTTGCCACACCGGCAGCCATGTCGCCCCACCCGGCGGCCACGTTGCCTCTCCCAGCAACCGCGCTGCCTCTCCCGGCGGCCATCTTCCCCGCGCCCCGTCCCCCCGCCCCCGCTTGGCGGCCGGGCGCTAACGGCCTCCCGCAGCCCCGGGCCGCCGGGGCCCCCCAGCGAGGCGCCGGGGCCGGGCCCGGAGGCGGCCATGTCGTCGCGGGTGCTGCTGCGGCAGCAGCTGATGCGGGCGCAGGCGGAGGAGCAGGAGCGGCGGGAGCGCCAGGCCGCCCCGGCCCCCCGGGGCCCCCCGCGCCCCCCGCCCCTCGCCCGCCATCGCCGTCGGCGCCCCCCTGCCCCGGCCCGCCCCCCACGTGCCCCCCGAGGTCCTCAAGGTCAGCCGGCGCCCCGCGGCATGCTGGGAAAGGGGAGGCCTGGGGCATGCTGGGACGGCGGAGGACCGCGGGGTGGCGGGATGGGGGGGCTGGGGCGTGCTGGGATGGTGGAGGACCACGGGGGATGCTGGGATAGGGGAGGACTGGGGCATGCTGGGAAAGGGGAGGGCTGAGGGATGCCGGGATAGGGGAGGAGCAGGGCGGGCCCGGTGCATGCTGGGAAATAGGAGGACGGAGGCATGCTGGGAGAGGGGGAGGGCCCAGGGCATGCTGGGAAAGAGGGAGGAGGGGGGGCCCAGGGCATAAGGGGGGGGATTGGGGGGGATTGGGGGGGATTTGGGGTCCTGGGAACCCCCCCAGCCCCCCAGATTTGGGATATTTGGGGTCCTGCCCCCCCCCGATTGAGATATTTGGGGTCCTGGACCCCCCCAGCCCCCCAGATTTGGGGAATTTGGGGTCCTGCCCCCCCCAGATTGAGATATTTGGGGTCCTGGACCCCCCCAGCCCCCCAGATTTGGGGAATTTGGGGTCCTGGGGCCCCCCAAATTTGTGGTATTTGGGGTTGTGCCCCCCCCAGCCCCCCTGTTTTGGGGTATTTGGGGTCCTGGGCCCCCACAGACCCCCAGATTTGGGGATTTTTGGGGTCCTGGTCCCCTTCAGCCCCCATGTTTTGGGGACTTGGGATCCAAGCGCCCCCCCAGCCCCCCTGTTTGGGGTATTTGGGGTCCTGCCCCCCCCCAGCCCCCAAGATTTGGAGTATTGGGGGTCCTGCTCCCCCCCAGATTGGGGTATTTGGGGTCCTGGGGCCCCCCCAGCCCCCCAGATTGGGGGTATTTGGGGTCCTGGAGCCCCCCAGCCCCCCTGTTTTGGGGATTTGGGATCCAAGCGCCCCCCCAGCCCCCCTGTTTTGGGGTCTTTGGGGTCCTGCCCCCCCCAGCCCCCAAGATTTGGAGTATTTGGGGTCCTGCTCCCCCCCAGATTGGGGTATTTGGGGTCCTGGGCCCCCCCCAGCCCCCCAGATTGGGGGTATTTGGGGTCCTGGAGCCCCCCAGCCCCCCTGTTTTGGGGATTTGGGATCCAAGCGCCCCCCCAGCCCCCCTGTTTGGGGTATTTGGGGTCCTGCCCCCCCCCAGCCCCCAAGATTTGGAGTATTGGGGGTCCTGCTCCCCCCCAGATTGGGGTATTTGGGGTCCTGGGACCCCCCCAGCCCCCCAGATTTGGGGTATTTGGGGTCCTGGGGCCCCCCAGCCCCCCTGTTTTGGGGATTTGGGATCCAAGCGCCCCCCCAGCCCCCCTGTTTGGGGTCTTTGGGGTCCTGCCCCCCCCCAGCCCCCAAGATTTGGAGTATTTGGGGTCCTGCTCCCCCCCAGATTGGGGTATTTGGGGTCCTGGGCCCCCCCCAGTCCCCCAGATTGGGGGTATTTGGGGTCCTGGAGCCCCCCAGCCCCCCTGTTTTGGGGATTTGGGATCCAAGCGCCCCCCCAGCCCCCCTGTTTGGGGTCTTTGGGGTCCTGCCCCCCCCCAGCCCCCAAGATTTGGAGTATTTGGGGTCCTGCTCCCCCCCAGATTGGGGTATTTGGGGTCCTGGGACCCCCCCAGCCCCCCAGATTTGGGGTATTTGGGGTCCTGGGGCCCCCCAGCCCCCCTGTTTTGGGGATTTGGGATCCAAGCGCCCCCCCAGCCCCCCTGTTTGGGGTCTTTGGGGTCCTGCCCCCCCCCAGCCCCCAAGATTTGGAGTATTTGGGGTCCTGCTCCCCCCCAGATTGGGGTATTTGGGGTCCTGGGGCCCCCCCAGCCCCCCAGATTGGGGGTATTTGGGGTCCTGGAGCCCCCCAGCCCCCCTGTTTTGGGGTATTGGGGGTCGTGCCCCCCCCCAGCTCCCCCAGTGGGGCTCCGGGGGGGCTGACACGGGGGGGGCGCAGGTGCAGACCCACCTGGAGAACCCGACGCGCTACCACCTGCGAGCGGCCCAGCGGCAGCAAGTGCGGCAGTACCTGAGCGCGGCCCTGGGGCGGGCGGCCGGCGGCCCCCCCAGCCCGCCCGGCCCCCCCGCCGCCCCCGCCGCCCCCCACAGCCCCCTCGCCCTGCTCCACATCGGCTCCGGCTCCGAGAAGGAGGTGGGTGTCGCGTCCCCCCCCCGTCCCGGCACCGCAGCCGGAGGGATGCTGCATGGTTTTGGGGGGATTTTGCACAAATTTGGGGGGGGGGTGCACGAATTTGGGAGGGTTTTGCACGATTTTGGGAGGGTTTTGCACGATTTTGAGGGGTTGCATGATTTTTGGGGGGGTTGCACGATTTGGGGGGGGTTGCACGATTTGGGGGTGCACGATTTTGGGGGGTCTTGCACGATTTTGGGGGGGTTGCACGATTTGTAGGAGCTTTCGCAGGGCTTGAGGGGTTGCACGATTTGGGGGGGCTTTTGCATGATTTTGGGATGCACCATTTTGGGGGCTTGGCACGATTTTGGAGGGTTTTGAGCAATTTGGGGGGCTTTTGCACCATTTTGGGGCAGTTTCACATGGTTTTGGGGCCGTTTTGCCCAACCTCGGGAGGCTTCACGCCATTTCGGGGGGGCCCAACCCCTACGGGGAGCAGGGTGGGGGGCTCTGCCGGGTCGTGACAGCACCTCAGCGGCCCCCCCCTTCCCCCCGCCCCCCCCGCAGATCGATGACGTCATCGATGAGATCATCAGCCTGGAGTCGAGCTACAACGACGAGCTGCTGAGCTACGGCCCCTCCGAGGGCGGCCTGCAGCTGCCCAGCACGGTGCGACGCTGCCCCTTTAAGGCCCGCGGGCGGGGGGCGGGGCCCGGGCGGGGCCAAGCCCCTCATTGCTGGTGGGGGCGTGGCCATTCCATATAAGGAGAGAGGCTGAGGGCGGCTCAAAGGGCAGGTGGGGGGGCAATCTGCTGCCATATATGGTGGGGGCGTGGCCTGAGGGAGGCGGGGCGTGGCCTAGAGTGGGGGCGTGGCCTCATCTTACTGGGGGCGTGGCCTCAGCCCCGTTCCATCCCCCCTGTGGGCCTGTTTGGAGGGGGCTGGACCCCCCTGGGAGGGGTGGGCGGGGCCTGGGCGGGGTGGGCGGGGCTGGGGGCGTGGCCAGGCTGACCCCGCCCCCCCCGCCCCCCAGCTGCCCGCCCCCGGGCCCCTGCTGGAGGTGTTCAGCCCCCCCGCGGGGGGCAGCAGCTCCTGCCCCGCCGAGCTGCCCCGCGTCAAGGCCGAGCTCTCGGGTACGGGGGGGGCTGGGGGGCCCCTATGGGGCAGGATGGGGCTGGGGAGGGTTGGGGGGGCCCCTATGGGGCAGGACAGGGGGCTCGGGGGGTCCTTGGGGGTATGGGGGGGACCCTATGGGGCAGGATGGGGGCTGGGAAGGGTCCTTGGGGGTCCGGGGGCGTCCCTATGGGGCAGGATGGGGCTGGGGGGGTCCCTATGGGGCAGGACAGGGGTCTGAGGGGGGCCTCGGGGGTCTGGGGGGGGCCTATGGGGCAGGACAGGGGACTAGGGGGGTCCTTGGGGGTCTAGGGGGGGTCTGGGGGGCCCTATGGGGCAGCACAGGAGGCTGGGGGGGGTCCTTGGGGGGCTAGGGGTGGTCTGGGGGGGCCCTATGTGGCAGGACAGGAGGCTGGGGGGGTCCTTGGGGGTCTGGGGGGGTCCCTATGGGGCAGGACAGGGGTCTGGGGGGTTCCTTGGGGGTCTGGGGGGGCCCTGTGGGGCAGGATGGGGGCTGGGGGGGTTCTTGGGGGTCTGGGGGGGTCCCTATGGGGCAGGACAGGTGTCTGGGGGGGTCCTTGGGGGTCTGGGGGAGCTCTATGGGGCAGGATGGGGGCTGGGGGGGTCCTTGGGGGGCTCAGAGGGTCCTATAGGGCAGGGGGACCCTGGGAGTCTTGAGGGGGGTCTCTGGGGGCCGGGGGGGTCTGTGTGGGGCAGGGGAGGCCTGAGGGGGGGCTGGGGGGTCGCTGTGGGGCAGGTCGGGCCCGGGGGGGCTGGTGACGCTCTCTGCCCCCCCAGAGACGGAGGCGAAGGCGCTGCTGAAGGAGCGGCAGAAGAAGGACAACCACAACCTGAGTGAGGGGCAGAGCCGGGGGGCAGAGCCGGGGGGCTGGGGGGCAGAGCCAGGGGGTGGGGGGGCACCGTGGGGCAGAGCCAGGGGGCTGGGGGGGCCGTGGGGCAGAGCCGGAGGGCTGGGGGGCAGAGCTGGGGGGCTGGGGGGGGCCATGGGGCAGAGCTGGGGGGCTGTGGGGCAGAGCTGGGGGGCTGGGGGGGGCCATGGGGCTCGCCATGGGGCAGGGCTCGCCGTGGGGCTGACGTTTCTTCCCCCCCCCAAGTCGAGCGGCGCCGGCGCTTCAACATCAACGACCGGATCAAGGAGCTGGGGACCCTCATCCCCAAGTCCAACGACCCGTGAGTGCGGGCCCCGGCGTCCGGGGGGGGCCCAGGCATCCGGGGGGGGAGCCCAGGCGTCCGGGGGGGGAGCCCAGGCGTCCGGGGATGGGGACCCAGGTGTCCGGGGGGGACCCAAAGGACCCAGGTCTCCAGGCGAGCATCAGAGGGACCCAGGCGTCTGGGGGGGTGCCGGAGGGGCCCAGGCGTCCGGGTGAGCACCAGAGGGGCCCAGGCGTCCTGGAGGGTGCCAGAGGGACCCAGGCGTCCGGGGGGACCCAGGCGTCTGGGGAGGGCGTCCGTGGGGACCCAGGTGTCCAGGGGGACCCAGGCATCCGGGGGACCCAGGCATCCAGGGGTGGCACCAGCGGGGCCCAGGCGTCCGGGGGGACCCAGGCGTCTGAGGGGGGCACCGGCAGGGCCCAGGCGTCCGGGGGGACCCAGGCGTCTGGGGGGGGCACCGGCGGGGCCCAGGCGTCCGGGGGACCCAGGC
Organism: Dromaius novaehollandiae; assembly: GCF_036370855.1. Classification (NCBI taxonomy): domain Eukaryota; kingdom Metazoa; phylum Chordata; class Aves; order Casuariiformes; family Dromaiidae; genus Dromaius; species Dromaius novaehollandiae. The sequence continues at coordinate 11,051 of NW_026991282.1, forward strand.
GTGCGGGCGCCCCGCAGGGAGATGCGCTGGAACAAGGGCACCATCCTCAAGGCCTCGGTCGACTACATCCGCAAGCTGCAGAAGGAGACGCAGCGCTCGCGCGAGCTCGAGCTGCACCAGCAGCGCCTCGAGCAGGCCAACCGCAGCCTCCAGCTCCGCGTCCAGGTCCGCCCGCCCCGCGGGGCTCTGTGGGGCGCCTGGGGGTGGCTATGGGGCCGGGGGAGCAGCTGGGAGGGGGTTATGGGGTGCCTGGGGAGGTCTATGGGGCTCCTGGGGGCATCTATGGGGCCAGGGGGGCACCTGGGAGGGGGCTATGGGACTCCTGGGGGGTCTGTGGGGCACCTGGGGGCGGCTATGGGGCCGGGGGAGCAGCTGGGAGGGGGTTATGGGGTGCCTGGGGGGGTCTATGGGGCTCCTGGGGGGGTCTATGGGGCTCCTGGGGGCATCTATGGTGCCAGGGGGGCACCTGGGAGGGGGCTATGGGGCTCCTGGGGGGTCTGTGGGGCACCTGGGGGTGGCTATGGGGCCGGGGGAGCAGCTGGGAGGGCGTTATGGGGCACCTGGGGGGGTCTATGGGTCACCTGGGGCATCTATGTGGCCTGGGAGGGGTCTATGGGGCACCTGGGGGGTCTATGGGGCTCCTGGGGCATCTATGGTGCCAGGGGGGCACCTTGGAGGGGGCTATGGTGCACCTGGGGGCATCTATGGGGCTCCTGGGGTGTCTATGGGGTAGCTAGAGGGCCGGGGGGACACCTGGGAGGGGGCTATGGGGCTCCTGGGGGCGTCTATGGGGCCAGGGGGGCACCTGGGAGGGGTCTATGGGGCACCTGGGGTCATCTATGGGGCACTTAGGGGCATCTATGGGGCCGAGGGGCACCTGGGAGGGGTCTATGGGGCACCTGGGGTCATCTATGGGGCACTTAGGGGCATCTATGGGGCCGAGGGGCACCTGGGAGGGGTTTATGGGGCACCTGGGGGCATCTATGGGGCTGGGGGGCACCTGGGGGGGTCTATGGGGCACTTAGGGGCATCTATGGGGCCAGGGACACCTGGGAGGGGGTTATAGGGCCCCTGGGGTGGTCTGTGGGGCTGGGAGGAACCTGGGAGGGGGCTATGGGGCCCCTAGGAGGGCTCTATGGGGCACCTGGGTGGGTCTATGGGTCTGACCCCCCCCGTGTCCCCCCCAGGAGCTGGAGCTGCAGGCGCAGCTGCACGGGCTCCCCCTGAGCCCCCCGGCGCCGGCGGGCGAGGGGGGCCGCGAGGAGGCGCCCGGCGGCCCCCCCTTTGCCCCGGCCCCCCCCCAGTGCCTGCTGGACCTGGCCCTGGCCGAGGAGCTGCCGCCGGGGCTGGGGCTGCCCCTGGGCCTGGGGGGGGCCGGGGGGGGCCTCGACGACATCCTCATGGACGACCCCGGCGGGCTCTCGCCCCTCGGCCCCCCCGGCGCCCTCCTGGCCTCCCCCGGGCCCTCCCGCGCCTCCAGCCCCCGCAGCAGCCTCAGCATGGAGGACGAGGCCTGAGCCGGCCCCCCCCCGCCGTGGCCCTTTTAAGGACCCCCCCGTTGGCGTGGCCCTTTTAAGGACCCCCCTCGGCGTGGCCCTGTTAGGGATCCTCCTTGGCATGGCCCTTTTAAGGACCCCACCAGGGCGTGGCCCTTCTAAGGTGTCCCCACATGGCATTGCCCTTTTAAGAACTCCCTGGGTGTGGCCCTTCTAAGGTGTCCCCACATGGCATTGCCCTTTTAAGAACTCCCTGGGTGTGGCCCTTCTAAGGTGAACCCACATGCCATTGCCCTTTTAAGGCACCGACAACATGGCCTTTTTAAGGGTGCCCCCACAATTCGGTATTGCCCTTTTAAGGTGGCCCCACCAGGGCATGGCCCTTTTAAGGTGCCCCCTCGGCCCCTTTAAGAGCCAGCCCCGCCCCTGGGGGAAGCCCCGCCCACTCCTTCCAGGCGCACTCTGCCCCGCCCCTCAGGGAATTCCTGGCTTCGCCTCCTCCAGGGAGGCCACGCCCCGGAGAGCCCCCCTCCCATGAAGCTCCGCCCACAGAGAGAAGCCCCGCCCACGAGGAGGCCCCGCCCCGGCTGGCCCCGCCCCCGCGCCAGCCCCCTCCAATGAGTGGGATCCTGGGGGCTGGGCCCTCAGGCATGACGCCCCGCCCCTTCTGCTGTCAATCACCCGGCAAAGCCCCGCCCCCTCCCCTTGGGCCAGCCCCATGCACATAGCCCCGCCCCCGTGTAGCCACACCCCCAGCACTCGGCCCCGCCCCCTCCCCCAGGCCCCGCCCGCAGTTAAAGGGGCCGCGCCGCCCCCGCGGGGGGGGTGGGACTGGCTCCGGCCCCCCCCGGCCCCCATTTTGTATGAGACGCGGAGGAAGCGGCCGCCCGGGGGCGGCGCCGCATTAAACGTTTGGTAACGAGGCCCCGCCTCCGCCTCTGCCGACGGGGGGAGGGGGACGGGCCCCCTATAGCCCCGGGGGGACCCTATAGCCCCGGGGGGACCCTATGGGCCCTATAGCACCGGCAGGACCCCATGGGCCCTGTGGCATTGGGGGGGACCCTGCGGCCTCTATAGGGCTGAGGGGGGATCTTGACGGACCCTATAGCACTGGGGAGGAGCCTATAGCCCTGGGGGGACCATGTGGGCCCTATAGCATGGGGGGGGACCCTATAGGTCTGCAGGGGATCCCTATGGGGCCTATAGCATCAGGGAGGATCCTATGGGTTCTATAGCACTAGGGGGAGTCCTGGGACCTCTATAGCAGCAGCTGGCTCTATATGCACGCTATAGCAGCATGGGGGAGCCTATAGACTGTATAGCACCTAAAGAAATCTATAGGATTCATAGGATTAGAGGAACACCAATGAGTTGTACAGTAAGTTCTATAGGACTGGGGGGGTCCTATGGCCTCCACGGCAATGGAGAGACCCTATAGGTCCGGGGAGGGTCGCTATAGGGCCCCTATAGGCCCCATAGCACCGGGGAGGCCCCCATGGAACCTCTAGCATCGGCAGCTGTCTCTATGGTCCGCCAGCTCCCCGGGGCCTTTCTCTCCGGCCGGGAGGACTGCATCTCTGTGGCCGCAACTTCCGGCCGGCGGCCGAGCGCGCTTCCCGCGGCTCCCTCCTCCCGCCCCCCGCTCCTCTATGCTCCCGGCGCTCCAGAGCGTCCGCTTCCGGGCCGCCGCTCCCTCCGCCGGGCCGCCAGCGCGCCGCGCCGCAACCCCGCCGCCCCCCGGCGCCGTCTCTATGACCCGCCCTTAAAGGCGCCCCCCCCCCCCATCACCGGGCCGGTTTTCGCCCCTCCGACAGGGCCAAGATGGCGCAGGCCCTGTCGGAGGAGGAGTTCCAGCGCATGCAGGTGGGCGGGGGGGGCCCGGACGCCTGGGTCCCCCGGGGGGGGGGCCGGACGCCTGGGCCCCCCCGGTTGACCCCCCTTTACCCCCCCCAGGGGCAACTGCTGGAGCTGCGGACGGAGAATTACCGGCTCTCGGACGAGCTGCGCAAGAACAGCGCCGGTGGGGGGGCCCGGACTCCTGGGCCCCTTTTGGGGGGGGTGAGGGGGAGCCCGGATGCCTGGGCCCCTTTTGGGGGGGCGGGAGGGGATGCCTGGACGCCTGGGCCCCTTTTGGGGGGGGTTGAGGGGGAGCCCGGATGCCTGGGCTCCTTTGGGGGGGCTATGAGGGGGCCCAGGCGTCCTGGGAAGGGGGGAGGGGGGGTCCCCCGGACGCCTGGGCCCCCCAGGAGCAGGGGGGCGGTGTGTGTGTGGGGGAGGGGAGCCCCCCGGACGCCTGGGCCCCTGAACCCCCCCCCCCGCCCCCACAGAGCTGACGGGGCTGCGGCAGCGGGTGCAGGCGCTCGACAAGGACCTGGCCAAGGCCCACAAGGTGAGGCCCCGCCCCCCGGCGACCCCTGACCCCCCCGTGACCCCTGACCCCGCCGCTGACCCCTGACCCCGCCGCTGACCCCCGACCCCTGTGTCCCGCAGGCCCTCAGCAAGAGCAAGAAGGCCCAGGTAGGGCTGGGGGCGGGGCTAAGGCCTGAGGGGGCGGGGCCAAGGTTGGGGGCGGGGTCGGGGATCCTCATGGGGAGAGGGAGGGTCTGGGGGGGGGTCCCTGGGGTCCTGAATGGGTGCTGGGGGGGGGTCATTGGGGAGTTTGGGGGGGTCTTGGGGGTACCTATAGCTGCTGGGGGGTCATTGGGGGGTTTGGGGGGGTCCCTGGGGTCCCTATAGATGCTGGGGGGGGTCTCTATGGGGTTTGGGGGGTCCCTGGGGTCCCTATAGATGCTGAGGGGGTCTCTGTGGGGTTTGGGGGGGTCCCTATGGGTGCTGGGGGGGTCCCTGTGGTCCCCCCAGGGGTGCTGGGGGGTCCCTGGGGGGTTTGGGGGCATCCCTGGGGTCCTGGATGGGTGCTGGGGGGGTCCCTGAGGGGTTTGGGGGGGTCCCTGGGGTTCCCATGGGTGCTGGGGGGGTCATTGGGGGGTTTGGGGGGGGTCTTTGGGGTCCCTGGGGAGGTTTGGGGGGTCCCTGGGGTCCCTATAGATGCTGGGGGGGGGTCTCTGTGGGGTTTGGGGGGGTCTGGGGGGTGCGGGGGAGTGCTGGGGGAGTCTGGAGGGGGGGGTCCAGGCAGGCATCAGCGGGTGCTGGTGTCCCTGGGGGGGGGCTAGGGGGGTCCCTGGGGTCCCTATGGGCACTGGGGGGTGCAAGGGGGGTCTGGGGGTCCCCGGGGGGGTCGGGGGGGGGTGGTGACGGGCCCCCCCGCAGGAGGTGGAGGCGCTGCTGGGGGAGACGCGGATGCTGCAGGGGAAGCTGCAGAGCCAGGAGGACGACTTCCGCCTGCAGAACAGCACCCTGCTGCGCGAGCTCGCCAAGGTGGGGGCCCCCGCGCCCCCCCCGGGGGTCCCTGCGCCCCCCCGGGGGTCCCTGCACCCTCCTGGGGGTCCCGGCACCGCCCTGGGGTCTCCTGCACCCCCCCCCCGAGGGTCCCTGGGGTCCCTAATGCCACCTTGGGGTCCCCTGCGCCCCCCCCCAGGTCCCTGGGGGTCCCCAGGATTACTTAGGGGTCCCTAATGCCACCCTGGGGGTCCCTAATGCCACCTTGGGGTCCCCAGCACCCACTTAGGGGTTCCTGGGGGTCCCCAGGGTCATCTAGGGGTCCCTAATGCTACCCTGGGGGTCCCTAATGCCACTTTGGGGTCCCCAGCACCCACTTGGGGGTCTCTGGGGGTCCGTAATGTCACCCTGGCTGTTCTTAATGCTATTTTGGGGTCTCTAGCACCCACTCAGGGGTCCCTGAGGGTCCCTAATGCCACCCTGGGGGTCCCTAATGTTATTTAAGGGTGCCCAGCACCCACTTGGGGGTCCCTGGGGGTCCCTAATGCCACCCTGGGGGTCCCTAATGCCACTTTGGGGTCCCCAGCACCCACTTAGGGGTCCCTGGGGGTCCCTAATGCCACCCTGGGGGTCCCTAATGCCACCTTGGGGTCCCCAGCACCCACTTGGGGGTCCCTGGGGGTCCCCAGGGTCACCTAGGGGTCCCTAATGCCATCTTGGGGGTCCCTAATGCCACTTTGGGGTCCCCAGCACCCACTTGGGGGTCCCTGGGGGTCCCTAATGCCACCCTGGGGGTCCTTAATGCCACCTTGGGGTCCCCAGCACCCACTTGGGGGTCCCTGGGGGTTCCTAATGCCACCCTGGGGGTCCCTAATGCCACCTTGGGGTCCCCAGCACCCACTTGGGGGTCCCTGGGGGTCCCTAATGCCACCCTGGGGGTCCCTAATGCCACCTTGGGGTCCCCAGCACCCACTTGGGGGTTCCTGGGGGTCCCTAATGTCACTCTGGGTGTTCTTAATGCTATTTTGGGGTCTCTAGCACCCACTCAGGGGTCCCTGGGGGTCCCTAATGCCACCCTGGGGGTCCCTAATGTTATTTAAGGGTGCCCAGCACCCACTTGGGGGTCCCTGGGGGTCCCTAATGCCACCCTGGGTGTCTCTAATGCCACTTTGGGGTCCCCAGCACCCACTCGGGGGTCCCTGGGGGTCCCTAATGCCACTTTGGGGTCCCCAGCACCCACTTAGGGGTCCCTGGGGGTCCCTAATGCCATCCTGGGGGTCCCTAATGCCACTTTGGGGTCCCCAGCACCCACTTAGGGGTCCCTGGGGGTCCCCAGGGTCACCCTGGGGGTCCCTAATGCCACCCTGGGGGTCCCTAATGCCACTTTGGGGTCCCCAGCACCCACTTAGGGGTTCCTGGGGGTCCCCAGGGTCACCCTGGGGGTCCCTAATGCCACCTTGGGGTCCCCAGCACCCACTTGGGGGTCCCTGGGGGTCCCCAGTCCACTCTTGGGGGTCCCTGGGGGTCCCTGCCGCCCCCCCGGGGGGTCTCTGACGCAGGGGGGGGGGTCCCAGCTCTGCGCCCAGATCGAGGGGCTGGAGGAGGAGAACCGGCGCCTGCGGCAGGGGGGGCCCCCGGCGCCCCCCCGCAGCCCCCCCGCGCCCGCGGGGACCCCCCCGGACGGGACCCCCGGCGATGGCGGGGAGCCCACAGCGGCGTCCGACGGTAAGGGGGGGGATTTGGGGGGGCCTTGGGGTCCCTGGGGGTGGTTTGGGGGCTTTTGGGGGGTCCCCAGGGGTCCCTGGGGGGGCTTTGGGGTCCCTGGGGGTGGTTTGGGGGTGCCTTGGGGGCTTTGGGGGGGGTCCCCAGGGGTCCCTGGGGGTGGTTTGGGGGTCCCTTGGGGGGGCTTTGGGGGGTCCCTGGGGTTCCTGGGGATGGTTTAGGGGTCCTTGGGGGGGTTGGGGGGTCCTGGAGGGGTTGGGGGGTCCCGGGGGGGGTCCCGGGGGGGATTTGGGGGGGGTCCTGGGGGTGGTTTCGGGGTCCCTGGGGGGGCTTTGGGGGTCCCAGGGGGGATTTGGGGGGGTCCCCAGGGATCCCTGGGGGCAGTTTGGGGGTCCCTGGGGGGGTTGGGGGGGTCGTGGAGGGGATTTGGGGGTCCCTGGGGGTAGTTTGGGGGGGTTGGGGGGGCTCTGGGGGTCCCTGGGGGGGTCGCTGAGGGGATTTGGGGGGCTCCTGGGGGGTCTTAGGTGTCCGGGGGGGCTTGGGGGGCCCTGGGGGTGGGTCCCCCTCTGGGGCGGGGGTCCCTATGGGGCAGGCCGGGGTGTGGGGGGGGGTCCCGGGGCTATAGGTGCCCCCCGGCGCCCCGCAGCCCCCCAGGAGCCCCCCGAGGAGCCGGCGGCCGAGGAGGGGGGCCGGGGAGACGCCCCCCCCGCGGAGCCCCCCCCGCCCGCCCCCCAGGTACCCGGGCGACGTATAGGGGTCTATAGGGGACAGAGGGCCAGTATGGGGGGGGGCAGGGAGCTGGGGGGGCCGGGGGAGCTTATAGACGGTATAAAATAGAGTAGATATATACAGAAATGCAGTAAAAATGTAGCAAATATGAGCAGTTTTGGTAAAAATCGTAATTATGGGGTATTTGGGGTAATATAGAAGCGGAAGTTTTTTATTTCTTTCCAAGTTTTTCGCATTTTGGGTTTTTTTTGCTTGTTTTTGCTGTTTTGGGGCCCTATAGAATAGACAACGGGGGTCGTAGGGATGTATGGGGCAGCTCAGGGCAATATATGGGGTTATTAGGGTGGTATGGGGGGGCCATATAAAGACATATAAGAAAAATTAGGGTATTTAGAGGTTTTGGGAGGGAATATAGAGAGCATATAGAGCCCGTATAGGGGCTGGGGGGGCCGAAATGGGGTGATATAGGGGAATGGGGGGGTAAAGGGGGTATTTAGGGGCTTGGGAGAAACAAGAACATGGCGAGTTTGGGGGAAATGGGGGGGTTTGGGGGGGGGGAAATGGGGGAATATAGGGGATTTTGGGTGGAATATAGGTGATTTTGGGGGGGGGATGTGGATGTTTTGGGGGTGCCTCAGGGAATGGGGGGGGTTTGGGGAGGGATTTGGGGGGGCTGGGGGGGGAAGTGGGGCCGTTTGGGGGCAGATGTGGCTGGGGGGGGGTCGGGGGGGCTATAGGGGGCCGTATGGGGGCTGTGGGGGGGACACGAGGGTCTCACGTGGGGGGGGTCTCACCCCAGGTGGAGGTGGCCCAGCTGCAGGAGGAGGTGGCCAAGGTAAGGGGGGGGTTTGGGGGGGTTTGGGGGGGTCCCGGGGGGATTTGGGGGGTCCCAGGGGGGATTTGGGGGCCCTGGGGGGGGGTCACAGGGGGATTTTGGGGGTCCTTTGGGGTCCTGGGGGGGGTTGGGGGGTCCTGGGGGGGATTTGGGGGTCCCAGGGGGGATTTGGGGGGTCCCGGGGGGATTTAGGGAGTCTGGGGGGGCTCCCAAACATTTTGGGGGGGTCTTAGAGGGATTTAGGGGGCCTGGTGGGGTCCCAGAGAGGTTTTGGGGGGTCCTGGGGGGGTCTCAGGAGGATTGGGGGGGTTTGGGGGGGTCCCAGGGGTTTGGGGGGGCTCCTGGGGGGGCTCAGAGGGCTTGGGGGGGCCCCCAGGGGGATTTGGGGGTCCTGGGGGGGTCCCAGGGGTTTGGGGGGGCTCCTGGGGGTCCCAGGGAGATCTGGGGGGGTCCCAGGGGTTTGGGGGGGCTCCTGGGGGTCCCAGGGAGATCTGGGGGGGTCCCAGGGGTTTGGGGGGGCTCCTGGGGGTCCCAGGGAGATCTGGGGTGTCCCAGGGGGTTGGGGGGGTCCTGGGGGTCCCAGGGAGATCTGGGGGGGGTCCCAGGGGGTTTGGGGGGGCTCCTGGGGGTCCCAGGGAGATCTGGGGGGGTCCCAGGGGTTTGGGGGGGCTCCTGGGGGTCCCAGGGAGATCTGGGGGGGTCCCAGGGGGTTGGGGGGGCTCCTGGGGGTCCCAGGGAGATCTGGGGGGGGTCCCAGGGGGTTGGGGGGGTCCTGGGGGGGCTCAGAGGGCTTTGGGGGGCCCCCAGGGGGATTTGGGGGTGTCCCCCCCCCCCAACAACAACGATTTCTCTCCCCGCAGCTGACGGAGAAGCTAAGGAAAAAGCAGGAGAGGTGACAGCGCCCGGACGCCTGGGCCCCCCGTGGGGGGGGGGGGGCCACCCGGACGCCTGGGCCCCCCATGGGGCCACCCGGACGCCTGGGCCCTTCCCAAAACGGCGTTTTTTTGGCCGTTTCCCCGCAGTTTCGCGCGGCTGCAGGCGGAGAAGGACGCGCTGGGCGACGACAGTAGGTGGGCGGCCCCGGACGCCTGGGTCCCTCGGGGTGGGGGAGGGTAGAGGGGGGGGGTGCCCGGACGCCTGGGCCCCCCCCCGGACGCCTGGGTCCCCCGTGGCGGCAGGACGAAGGTGGAGGAGCTGCGGGAGCTGCGGGAGCAGAACCAGCGGCTGCAGCGGGAGCTGGAGGCCGCGGCCCAGGTGGGGCTGGGGGGGGCCTGGGGGGCGCCCCATGGCGTCGGGGGGGGCCTGGGGGGCATCCTGGGGGTCCTGGGGGGCACCCAGGGGTGGTTGTGGGGCACCCTGTGGTATTGGGGGGGTCCTGGGGGGCATCCTGGGGGTCCTGGGGGGCGCCCCATGGCGTTGGGGGGGGCCTGGGGGCACCCTGAGGGTGCTGGGGGGCACCCCATGGCCCTGGGGGGGTCCTGGGGGCACCCTAGGGTGGTTATGGGGCACCCCATAGCATTAGAAGGGTCCCGGGGCACCCTGGGGCTCCTGGGGGGGGTCTTGGGGGCACCCTAGGGTGGTTGTGGGGCGCTCTGGGGGTCCTGGGGGCACCCTGGGGTGGTTGTGGGGCACCCCATGCCATCGAGGGGGTCCTGGGGGGCACCCCGGGGTGGTTGTGGGGCACCCCATAGCATTGGGGGGGTCCTGGGGGCACCCAGGGGTGGTTGTGGGGCACCCCATGCCCTTGGGGGGGTCCTGGGGGGCACCCAGGTGTGGTTGTGGGGCACCCCATGGCCTTGGGGGGGGTCCTGGGGGGCACCCAGGGGTGGTTGTGGGGCACCCCATGGCACGGGGGGGTCCTGGGGGCACCCAGGGGGTCTCTATGGGGCACCCCATGGCCTTGGGGGGGTCCTGGGGGCACCCAGGGGTGGTTGTGGGGCACCCCATGGCCTTGGGGGGGTCCCGGGGGCACCCGGGGGGTCTCTATGGGGCGCCCCATGGCACGGGGGGGTCCCGGGGGCACCCGGGGGGTCTCTATGGGGCGCCCCATGGCACGGGGGGGTCCCAGGGGCACCCGGGGGGTCTCTATGGGGCGCCCCATGGCATTGGGGGGGTCCCGGGGGCACCCAGGGGGTCTCTATGGGGCGCCCCATGGCACGGGGGGGTCCCGGGGGCACCCGGGGGGTCTCTATGGGGCGCCCCATGGCACGGGGGGGGTCCCGGGGGCACCCGGGGGGTCTCTATGGGGCGCCCCATGGCACGGGGGGGTCCCGGGGGCACCCGGGGGGTCTCTATGGGGCGCCCCATGGCACGGGGGGGGTCCCGGGGGCACCCGGGGGGTCTCTATGGGGCGCCCCATGGCACGGGGGGGTCCCGGGGGCACCCAGGGGGTCTCTATGGGGCGCCCCATGGCACGGGGGGGTCCCGGGGGCACCCGGGGGGTCTCTATGGGGCGCCCCATGGCACGGGGGGGTCCCGGGGGCACCCGGGGGGTCTCTATGGGGCGCCCCATGGCACGGGGGGGTCCCGGGGGCACCCGGGGGGTCTCTATGGGGCGCCCCATGGCACGGGGGGGTCCCGGGGGCACCCGGGGGGTCTCTATGGGGCGCCCCATGGCACGGGGGGGTCCCGGGGGCACCCGGGGGGTCTCTATGGGGCACCCCATGGCACGGGGGGGTCCCGGGGGCACCCGGGGGGTCTCTATGGGGCGCCCCATGGCACGGGGGGGTCCTGGGGGCACCCGGGGGGTCTCTATGGGGCGCCCCATGGCACGGGGGGGTCCTGGGGGCACCCGGGGGGTCTCTATGGGGCGCCCCATGGCACGGGGGGGTCCCGGGGGTACCCAGGGGGTCTCTATGGGGCGCCCCATGGCACGGGGGGGTCCCGGGGGCACCCAGGGGTGGTTGTGGGTCACCCCATGGCATTGGGGGGGTCCTGGGGGCACCCAGGGGGTCTCTATGGGGCGCCCCATGGCACGGGGGGGTCCCGGGGGCACCCGGGGGGTCTCTATGGGGCGCCCCATGGCACGGGGGAGTCCCGGGGGCACCCGGGGGGTCTCTATGGGGCGCCCCATGGCCTTGGGGGGGTCCCGGGGGCACCCGGGGGGTCTCTATGGGGCGCCCCATGGCACGGGGGGGTCCCGGGGGCACCCGGGGGGTCTCTATGGGGCGCCCCATGGCACGGGGGGGTCTCTATGGGGCCCCGGCGCAGGCGGCAGCACGAAGCGCCGAGCGGGCCGACGCCGCGGGGGCCGAGAGCGAGGTGCTGCGCGCCGGCAAAGCCGCCCTCGAGCAGGTGCGACCCCCCTATGGACCCTATAGACCCCCCCCCACACCCCTATGGGCCCCTATAGGCCCCCCCCACACCCCTATGGGCCCCCCCGCGCACCCCATCCCACTCCTGAGACCCCTGTACACGCCTATATGGTCCTGCGTGAGCAGACCGGGCTCTTATATCTCCACTTACAGTCCTGTATTTGCACCTATAGCCCATATGTACAGCTGTATATGGCTCTATATGGTCCTATATGGTCCTGGAATATGTCATGCAGGTCTATACGGCACCATGTAGCTTTATGATGCATGCCAGGGTAATATACAATCCTATATGCTTTTATATAAGTACTATGGATGAAGAAGCCCTATATGGGCTCTATAGGGGCTTTTGTCTATATGAGGAGTCCTGTATGGTGCTGTATGACCCCGTCCAGCCCTGTGGCGTTGCATGCGGCTCTATATGGGTCGCAATGGGTTTATGGTGTGCCAGGCAACCCCCTATGGCCGCGTGCGTCCCTATACGGCCCTGTGATGTGCTGGGGAGCTCTATATGGCTCTATATGGGCCTGTGAGGTGCTGACGTGCTCTCACATACCATTACATAGCACTGTATGGGCCTATATGGCTGCATATAGGCGTGCATGGCCTTGCGAAGTAGTATGCAGCCTTATGCAGCTTCGTATAGCTTTGTAGAGCTGTGTAGGGTCGTATAATGCTCTATATAGCCCTATATAGTCCTGAATGGCTCCATGACGTACTGAGCAACCCTGTGAAGCCCTATACAGCCCCGTACAAACCTATAGAGGCCTACGTGGCCATATAGGGCCCCATACACCCCTATAGAGACCCGAATGGCCGTATAATGCCTCATGTAGCCCTATATGGCCCCGCATGGCCCCGCGCAGCCCCATATGGCCCCGTGCAGCCCCGTAGAGCCCCATATGGCTGTATAATGCCCCATATAGCCACATATGGCTCCGTGCAGCCCTATACAGCCCCGTGCAGTCCCATAGAGCCCCGTATGGCCATATAGTGTCCCATAGAGCCCCATAGAGCCCTATATGGCCCTATAGTGTCCCATATAGCCCTATAGAGCCCCGTATGGCCATATAACGCCCCATACGGCCCCGCATGGCCCCGCGCAGCCCTATACAGCCCCGTGCAGCCCCATAGAGCCCCATATGGCCTTATAGTGTCCCATATAGCCCCATAGAGCCCCGTATGGCCATATAACGCCCCATACGGCCCCGCATGGCCCCGCGCAGCCCTATACAGCCCCGTGCAGCCCCATAGAGCCCCTTATGGCCCTATAGTGTCCCATATAGCCCCATAGAGCCCCGTATGGCCATATAACGCCCCATACGGCCCCGCATGGCCCCGCGCAGCCCCATACGGCCCCACAGAGCCCCGTATGGCCCCGCGGGCGGGCTGGCAGCTGCGGGGCCCCCCCGTGGGGCGGCGGGGGGGGCCCTATAGGCCCCTCCAGGCCCCTATAGCGGCGGGCGTGGGGGCAGGCGGCGGCGGGGCTGCGGCAGCGCAGCGGGGCCCTGGCCCGGGAGCTGCGGGAGGCCCAGGCGGCCGGCGAGGCCCGCGACGCCCAGCTGGAGGTGCGGGGGGGGGCCGGGGGGGGGGGATTTGGGGTCCCGGGGGGGGACTTGGGGTCCCTGGGGGGATTTGGGGGAGGGTTTGGGGTCCCTGAGGGAAGATTTGGGGTCCTGGGGGGGGGATTTGGGGTCCCTGGGGGGAATTTGGGGTCCGTGGGGGGGGATTTGGGGTCCCTGAGGGGGTTTGGGGGGCCCTGGGGGGGGATTTGGGGTCCCGGGGGGGGATTTGGGGTCCCTGAGGGGGTTTGGGGGGGCCCTGGGGGAAGATTTGGGGTCCCTGGGGGGGGGATTTGGGGTCCCTGGGGGGTCTGGGGCTCCTGGGGGGGAATTTGGGGTCCCTGGGGGGGATTTGGGGTCCTGGGGGGGTCTGGGGCTCCTGGGGGGGAATTTGGGGTCCCTGGGGGGGGGCTGGGGCTCCTGGGGGGTCCCTGGGGGGGATTTGGGGTCCCTGGGGGGGTCTGGGGCTCCTGGGGGGGAATTTGGGGTCCCTGAGGGGGGGCTGGGGCTCCTGGGGGTCCCTGGGGGGGGATTTGGGGTCCTGGGGGGGAATTTGGGGTCCCTGGGGGGTCCCGGGGCGGGGTTGGGGGTCTGTGGGGGGGTCCTGGGGGGGGCTTTGGGGTCTTGGGGGGGCTTTGGGGTCCTGGGGGGGGTCCCTGGGGCCCCCTGCCCCCCATCCGGGGGGGCCGGGGTGCCCCGGAGCGCGCGCGCGCCCTTGGCGTGTGCTTGGCGTGTGCTTGGCGTGTGCTTGGCGTGTGCAAGCGTGCGCGAGGACACGTCCTTGGCGTGTGCTTGGCGCGTGCGAGCGCATCCTTGGCGCGTGCGAGCGCATCCTTAGCGCGTGCGTGTGCTTGGCGTGTGCAAGCGTGTGCTTGGCGTGTGCAAGCGTGTGCGTGGCGTGTGCGTGGCGTGTGCTGAGGGCGCGGGGCCGGCGCAGGCGCGGGGCCGGGAGCTGGCGGAGCTGCGGCGGCGGCTGGCGGAGGCCCAGGGCGCCCGGGAGGCCGGCGAGCGGGGCCTGCGCGAGGCCCGGGTGAGCCCCACGGCGCTGCCCCACACGCGGGGGGCAGGCTGGGGGGGGGGGGAGCGCACACGCGTGTGCGGGGGGGGGCACACGCGTGACGCCGGCGCCCGCAGGAGCTGCTGGAGACGCGGCGGCGGGAGGAGGAGGAGGCCGCCCGGGCCCTGCGCCAGCAGCACCAGGCCGAGCTCCAGGTGGGGCGGGGGGGACGCCGTGGGGCGGGGGGGGACGCTGTGGGGTGGGGGGGTGCCATAGGGCGGGGGGGGATGCCGTGGGGCAGGGGGATGTGCCATAGGGTGGGGGGGATGCCGTGGGGCAGGGGGACACTGTGGGGTGGGGGGGTGCCATAGGGTGGGGGGGATGCCATGGGGCAGGGGGATGTGCCATAGGGTGGGGGGGATGCCGTGGGGCAGGGGGATGCCGTGGGGCAGGGGGACACTGTGGGGTGGGGGGATGCTGTGGGGCTGGGGGGGACGCTGTGGGGTGGGGGGGTGCCATAGGGCGGGGGGGGATGCCGTGGGGCAGGGGATGTGCCATAGGGTGGGGGGGGACGCCGTGGGGCGGGGGGGGCCGCTGTGGGGCAGGGGTGGTGCTGTGGGGTGGGGGGGATGCCGTGGGGCGGGGGGGGGACACTGTGGGGCAAGGGGGATGCTGTGGGGCTGGGGGAGATACTGTGGGGAGGGGGGGACGCCGTGGGGCAGTGGGGGATGCTGTGGGGCAGTGGGGGACGCTGTGGGGTGGGGGGTGCCATAGGGTGGGGGGGGATGCTGTGGGGCAGGGGGGTATGCCGTGGGGCAGGGGGATGTGCTATAGGGTGGGGGGGATGCCGTGGGGCGGGGGGGGACACTGTGGGGTGGGGGGGTGCCATGGGGCAGGAGGGTGCTATGGGGCGGGGAGGAACGCTATGGGGCGGGGGGATGCTGTGGGGCAGGGGGAGTGCAATGGGGCAGGGAGGTGTCATGGGGCAGGGCAGAGGTGCCGTGGGGCAGGGGGGTGCCGTGGGGCAGGGGACATGCTATGGGGCAGGGGAGCCACACCACGGGGCAGGGGGGATGCTGTGGGGTGTGGGGGACCTGCCGTGGGGCAGGGGGGCCATGCTGTGGGGCAGGGGGGTGCCATGGGGTGGAGGAGCACGCCGTGGGGCAGGGGGGTGCCGTGGGGCAGGGGGACATGCTATGGGGCAGGGGAGCCACACCACGGGGCAGGGGGGATGCTGTGGGCCAGTGGGGCCTCGCCGTGGGGCAGGCCGTGGGGCAGGCTATGGGGCAGGCTATGGGGCTGATGCCCCCCCCCGGCGCAGGGCGCCCGGCTGCAGGCAGCGCAGGCAGAGTGGCCGGGGGGGGGGGGGCCGCGCTGTGGGGCAGGCCGTGGGGCCGTGGGGCGGGCCGTGGGGCAGGCTATGGGGCAGGCTATGGGGCAGGCTATGGGGCAGGCCGGGGGGCTGACACGGCCCCCCCAGGCGCAGGGCGCCCGGTTGCAGGAGGCGCAGGCGGAGGCCGAGCGGCTGCGGGAGCTGCAGGAGGCCGACGGGCGGGCGCTGCGCCAGGTGCCCCCCCCCAAAACCCCCCCCCTTAAACCCCCCCCCAAATCCCCCCCCCTTGAAATCCCCCCCCAACCCCCCCCTTAACCCCCCCCCAAATCCCCCCTGTCCAAAATCCCCCCCCCAACTACCCCTGGGTGCTTGGCCCCCCCCCACTATGGCCAGGGACCCCCTGTCCCCCCCCCCGGGGTTTTGGGGGGTCCTGGCCCCCCCTGGAGCCCCCCCGGACCCCCAAGGGGCCCTTGGGGCCCCCCCAGACCCACAAAATCCCCCCCCGGACCCTCAAATCCCCCCCCACGAGCCCCTGGGACCCCCCAGGCCCCTCTCCCACCCCCCCGGGACCCCCAAATGCCCCCCCAGGCCCCTCTCACCCCCCTTGGGACCCCCAACCCCCCCGGGACCCCCCCAAATCCCCCTTCACATCCCCCTGGGACCCCCACCCCCCCCCCACGGGTCTCTGGGACCCCCAAATCCCCCCCCCCGTCCCCTCTCCCACCCCCCCGGGACCCCCAACCCCCCCCCACGGGTCTCTGGGACCCCCAAATCCCCCCCTGTCCCCTCTCCCACCCCCCGGGACCCCCAACCCCCCTGGGACCCCCCCAAATCCCCCTGAGACCCCCTACATCCCCCCCAGGCCCCTCTCACCCCCCCCGGGACCCCCAACCCCCCCGGGACCCCCCCAAATCCCCCTTCACATCCCCCTGGGACCCCCAACACCCCCCCACAGGTCTCTGGGACCCCTCCCAAATCCCCCCCCGGGACCCCCGGGACC
>NW_026991283.1:0-14617 GCF_036370855.1 Dromaius novaehollandiae
CTTCCGCCCTTTCCGCCCTTCCGCCCTTCCGCCCCTTCCGCCCCTTCCGCCCCTTCCGCCCCTTCCGCCCCTTCAGCCCTTTCCGCCCTTCCGCCCTTCCGCCCTTTCCGCCCTTTCCGCCCTTTCCGCCCTTCCGCCCTTCCGCCCCTTCCGCCCCTTCCGCCCCTTCCGCCCTTCCGCCCCTTCCGCCCCTTCCGCCCTTTCCGCCCTTTCCGCCCTTTTCGCCCTTTCCGCCCTTCCGCCCTTCCGCCACTTCCGCCACTTCCGCCACTTCCGCCCCTTCCGCCCTTTCCGCCCTTCCGCCCTTTCCGCCCTTTCCGCCCTTTCCGCCCTTCCGCCCTTCCGCCCCTTCCGCCCCTTCCGCCCCTTCCGCCCTTCCGCCCTTTCCGCCCTTCCGCCCTTCCGCCCTTCCGCCCTTTCCGCCCTTTCCGCCCTTCCGCCCTTCCTCCCCTTCCGCCCCTTCCGCCCCTTCCGCCCTTCCGCCCCTTCCGCCCTTCCGCCCTTCCGCCCTTTCCGCCCTTTCCGCCCTTTCCGCCCCTTCCGCCCTTCCGCCCCTTCCGCCCTTTCCGCCCTTCCGCCCTTTCCGCCCTTTCCGCCCTTTCCGCCCTTCCGCCCTTCCGCCCCTTCCGCCCCTTCCGCCCCTTCCGCCCTTCCGCCCTTTCCGCCCTTCCGCCCTTCCGCCCTTCCGCCCTTCCGCCCTTTCCGCCCTTTCCGCCCTTTCCGCCCTTCCGCCCTTCCGCCCCTTCCGCCCCTTCCGCCCCTTCCGCCCTTCCGCCCTTTCCGCCCTTTCCGCCCCTTCCGCCCCTTCCGCCCCTTCCGCCCTTTCCGCCCTTTCCGCCCTTTCCGCCCTTCCGCCCTTTCCGCCCTTCCGCCCTTTCCGCCCTTTCCGCCCTTTCCGCCCCTTCCGCCCTTTCCGCCCTTCCGCCCTTCCGCCCTTTCCGCCCTTTCCGCCCTTTCCGCCCTTTCCGCCCTTCCGCCCTTCCGCCCTTCCGCCCCTTCCGCCCCTTCCGCCCCTTCCGCCCCTTCCGCCCTTTCCGCCCTTTCCGCCCTTTCCGCCCCTTCCGCCCCTTCCGCCCCTTCCGCCCTTTCCGCCCTTTCCGCCCTTTCCGCCCTTCCGCCCTTTCCGCCCTTCCGCCCTTTCCGCCCTTTCCGCCCTTTCCGCCCCTTCCGCCCTTTCCGCCCTTCCGCCCTTCCGCCCTTTCCGCCCTTTCCGCCCTTTCCGCCCTTTCCGCCCTTCCGCCCTTCCGCCCCTTCCGCCCCTTCCGCCCTTCCGCCCTTCCGCCCCTTCCGCCCTTTCCGCCCTTTCCGCCCTTCCGCCCCTTCCGCCCCTTCCGCCCTTTCCGCCCTTTCCGCCCTTTCCGCCCTTCCGCCCTTCCGCCCCTTCCGCCCCTTCCGCCCCTTCCGCCCTTCCGCCCTTTCCGCCCTTTCCGCCCCTTCCGCCCCTTCCGCCCCTTCCGCCCTTTCCGCCCTTTCCGCCCTTCCCCGCCCTTTCCGCCCTTCCGCCCTTTCCGCCCTTTCCGCCCTTCCGCCCTTTCCGCCCTTTCCGCCCTTTCCGCCCTTCCGCCCTTTCCGCCTTCCGCCCTTTCCGCCCTTTCCGCCCTTTCCGCCCTTCCGCCCTTCCGCCCTTCCGCCCTTTCCGCCCTTTCCGCCCTTCCGCCCCTTCCGCCCCTTCCGCCCTTTCCGCCCTTTCCGCCCTTTCCGCCCTTCCGCCCTTCCGCCCCTTCCGCCCCTTCCGCCCCTTCCGCCCTTCCGCCCTTTCCGCCCTTTCCGCCCCTTCCGCCCCTTCCGCCCCTTCCGCCCTTTCCGCCCTTTCCGCCCTTCCGCCCTTTCCGCCCTTCCGCCCTTTCCGCCCTTTCCGCCCTTTCCGCCCTTTCCGCCCCTTCCGCCCTTTCCGCCCTTCCGCCCTTCCGCCCTTTCCGCCCTTTCCGCCCTTTCCGCCCTTTCCGCCCTTCCGCCCTTCCGCCCCTTCCGCCCCTTCCGCCCTTCCGCCCTTCCGCCCCTTCCGCCCTTTCCGCCCTTTCCGCGCTTCCGCCCTTCCGCCCTTCCGCCCTTCCGCCCTTTCCGCCCTTTCCGCCCTTTCCGCCCTTTCCGCCCCTTCCGCCACTTCCGCCCCTTTCGCCCTTTCCGCCCTTTCCGCCCTTCCGCCCTTTCCGCCCTTCCGCCCTTTCCGCCCTTTCCGCCCTTTCCGCCCTTTCCGCCCTTTCCGCCCCTTCCGCCCTTTCCGCCCTTCCGCCCTTCCGCCCTTTCCGCCCTTTCCGCCCTTTCCGCCCTTCCGCCCCTTCCGCCCCTTCCGCCCTTCCGCCCTTCCGCCCCTTCCGCCCTTTCCGCCCTTTCCGCCCTTCCGCCCCTTCCGCCCCTTTTGCCCCTTCCGCCCTTTCCGCCCTTTCCGCCCTTCCGCCCTTCCGCCCCTTCCGCCCCTTCCGCCCCTTCCGCCCTTCCGCCCTTTCCGCCCTTTCCGCCCTTTCCGCCCCTTCCGCCCCTTCCGCCCTTTCCGCCCTTTCCGCCCTTCCGCCCTTTCCGCCCTTCCGCCCTTTCCGCCACTTCCGCCCTTTCCGCCCTTTCCGCCCCTTCCGCCCTTTCCGCCCTTCCGCCCTTCCGCCCTTCCGCCCTTTCCGCCCTTTCCGCCCTTTCCGCCCTTTCCGCCCTTCCGCCCTTCCGCCCCTTCCGCCCCTTCCGCCCTTCCGCCCTTCCGCCCCTTCCGCCCTTTCCGCCCTTTCCGCCCTTCCGCCCCTTCCGCCCCTTCCGCCCTTTCCGCCCTTTCCGCCCTTTCCGCCCTTCCGCCCTTCCGCCCCTTCCGCCCCTTCCGCCCTTCCGCCCTTTCCGCCCTTTCCGCCCTTTCCGCCCTTCCGCCCCTTCCGCCCCTTCCGCCCTTTCCGCCCTTTCCGCCCTTTCCGCCCTTCCGCCCTTCCGCCCCTTCCGCCCTTCCGCCCTTTCCGCCCTTTCCGCCCTTTCCGCCCTTTCCGCCCTTCCGCCCTTCCGCCCCTTCCGCCCCTTCCGCCCTTCCGCCCTTCCGCCCCTTCCGCCCTTTCCGCCCTTTCCGCCCTTCCGCCCCTTCCGCCCCTTCCGCCCTTTCCGCCCTTTCCGCCCTTTCCGCCCTTCCGCCCTTTCCGCCCCTTCCGCCCCTTCCGCCCCTTCCGCCCCTTCCGCCCTTTCCGCCCTTTCCGCCCTTCCGCCCTTTCCGCCCTTCCGCCCTTTCCGCCCTTTCCGCCCTTTCCGCCCCTTCCGCCCTTTCCGCCCTTCCGCCCTTCCGCCCTTTCCGCCCTTTCCGCCCTTTCCGCCCTTTCCGCCCCTTCCGCCCTTTCCGCCCTTTCCGCCCTTTCCGCCCTTTCCGCCCTTCCGCCCTTCCGCCCCTTCCGCCCCATCCGCCCTTCCGCCCTTTCCGCCCTTTCCGCCCTTTCCGCCCTTCCGCCCCTTCCGCCCCTTCCGCCCTTTCCGCCCTTTCCGCCCTTTCCGCCCTTCCGCCCTTCCGCCCCTTCCGCCCTTCCGCCCTTTCCGCCCTTTCCGCCCTTTCCGCCCTTTCCGCCCTTCCGCCCTTCCGCCCCTTCCGCCCCTTCCGCCCTTCCGCCCTTCCGCCCCTTCCGCCCCTTCCGCCCTTTCCGCCCTTTCCGCCCTTTCCGCCCTTCCGCCCTTCCGCCCCTTCCGCCCTTCCGCCCTTTCCGCCCTTTCCGCCCTTTCCGCCCTTCCGCCCTTCCGCCCCTTCCGCCCCTTCCGCCCTTCCGCCCTTCCGCCCCTTCCGCCCTTTCCACCCTTTCCGCCCTTCCGCCCCTTCCGCCCCTTCCGCCCTTTCCGCCCTTTCCGCCCTTTCCGCCCTTCCGCCCTTTCCGCCCTTTCCGCCCCTTCCGCCCCTTCCGCCCCTTCCGCCCTTCCGCCCTTTCCGCCCTTCCGCCCTTCCGCCCTTTCCGCCCTTTCCGCCCTTTCCGCCCTTTCCGCCCCTTCCGCCCTTTCCGCCCTTCCGCCCTTCCGCCCTTTCCGCCCTTTCCGCCCTTTCCGCCACTTCCGCCCTTCCGCCCTTCCGCCCCTTCCGCCCCTTCCGCCCTTCCGCCCTTCCGCCCCTTCCGCCCTTTCCGCCCTTTCCGCCCTTCCGCCCTTCCGCCCTTTCCGCCCTTTCCGCCCTTTCCGCCCTTTCCGCCCCTTCCGCCACTTCCGCCCCTTCCGCCCTTTCCGCCCCTTCCGCCCTTTCCGCCCTTCCGCCCTTTCCGCCCTTTCCGCCCTTTCCGCCCTTTCCGCCCTTTCCGCCCTTCCGCCCTTCCGCCCCTTCCGCCCCTTCCGCCCTTCCGCCCTTCCGCCCCTTCCGCCCTTTCCGCCCTTTCCGCCCTTCCGCCCCTTCCGCCCCTTCTGCCCCTTCCGCCCTTTCCGCCCTTTCCGCCCTTCCGCCCTTCCGCCCCTTCCGCCCCTTCCGCCCCTTCCGCCCTTCCGCCCTTTCCGCCCTTTCCGCCCCTTCCGCCCCTTCCGCCCCTTCCGCCCTTTCCGCCCTTTCCGCCCTTCCGCCCTTTCCGCCCTTCCGCCCTTTCCGCCCTTTCCGCCCTTTCCGCCCTTTCCGCCCCTTCCGCCCTTTCCGCCCTTCCGCCCTTCCGCCCTTCCGCCCTTTCCGCCCTTTCCGCCCTTTCCGCCCTTTCCGCCCCTTCCGCCCCTTCCGCCCCTTCCGCCCTTCCGCCCTTCCGCCCCTTCCGCCCTTTCCGCCCTTTCCGCCCTTCCGCCGTTCCGCCCTTTCCGCCCTTTCCGCCCTTTCCGCCCTTTCCGCCCCTTCCGCCACTTCCGCCCCTTCCGCCCTTTCCGCCCTTTCCGCCCTTCCGCCCTTTCCGCCCTTCCGCCCTTTCCGCCCTTTCCGCCCTTTCCGCCCTTTCCGCCCTTTCCGCCCTTCCGCCCTTCCGCCCCTTCCGCCCCTTCCGCCCTTCCGCCCTTCCGCCCCTTCCGCCCTTTCCGCCCTTTCCGCCCTTCCGCCCCTTCCGCCCCTTCCGCCCCTTCCGCCCTTTCCGCCCTTTCCGCCCTTCCGCCCTTCCGCCCCTTCCGCCCCTTCCGCCCCTTCCGCCCTTCCGCCCTTTCCGCCCTTTCCGCCCCTTCCGCCCCTTCCGCCCCTTCCGCCCTTTCCGCCCTTTCCGCCCTTCCGCCCTTTCCGCCCTTCCGCCCTTTCCGCCCTTTCCGCCCTTTCCGCCCTTTCCGCCCCTTCCGCCCTTTCCGCCCTTCCGCCCTTCCGCCCTTCCGCCCTTTCCGCCCTTTCCGCCCTTTCCGCCCTTTCCGCCCCTTCCGCCCCTTCCGCCCCTTCCGCCCTTCCGCCCTTCCGCCCCTTCCGCCCTTTCCGCCCTTCCGCCCTTCCGCCCTTTCCGCCCTTTCCGCCCTTTCCGCCCTTTCCGCCCCTTCCGCCACTTCCGCCCCTTCCGCCCTTTCCGCCCTTTCCGCCCTTCCGCCCTTTCCGCCCTTCCGCCCTTTCCGCCCTTTCCGCCCTTTCCGCCCTTTCCGCCCTTTCCGCCCTTCCGCCCTTCCGCCCCTTCCGCCCCTTCCGCCCTTCCGCCCTTCCGCCCCTTCCGCCCTTTCCGCCCTTTCCGCCCTTCCGCCCCTTCCGCCCCTTCTGCCCCTTCCGCCCTTTCCGCCCTTTCCGCCCTTCCGCCCTTCCGCCCCTTCCGCCCCTTCCGCCCCTTCCGCCCTTCCGCCCTTTCCGCCCTTTCCGCCCCTTCCGCCCCTTCCGCCCCTTCCGCCCTTTCCGCCCTTTCCGCCCTTCCGCCCTTTCCGCCCTTCCGCCCTTTCCGCCCTTTCCGCCCTTTCCGCCCTTTCCGCCCCTTCCGCCCTTTCCGCCCTTCCGCCCTTCCGCCCTTCCGCCCTTTCCGCCCTTTCCGCCCTTTCCGCCCTTTCCGCCCTTCCGCCCTTCCGCCCCTTCCGCCCTTCCGCCCTTCCGCCCCTTCCGCCCTTTCCGCCCTTTCCGCCCTTCCGCCCCTTCCGCCCCTTCCGCCCTTTCCGCCCTTTCCGCCCTTTCCGCCCTTCCGCCCCTTCCGCCCCTTCCGCCCCTTCCGCCCTTCCGCCCTTTCCGCCCTTTCCGCCCTTTCCGCCCTTCCGCCCCTTCCGCCCCTTCCGCCCTTTCCGCCCTTTCCGCCCTTTCCGCCCTTCCGCCCTTCCGCCCCTTCCGCCCTTCCGCCCTTTCCGCCCTTTCCGCCCTTTCCGCCCTTTCCGCCCTTCCGCCCTTCCGCCCCTTCCGCCCCTTCCGCCCTTCCGCCCTTTCCGCCCTTTCCGCCCTTCCGCCCCTTCCGCCCCTTCCGCCCTTTCCGCCCTTTCCGCCCTTCCGCCCTTCCGCCCTTCCGCCCTTCCGCCCTTAAGCCCCTTCCGCCCTTCCGCCCTTCCGCCCTTTCCGCCCCTTCCGCCCTTCCGCCCTTTCCGCCCTTTCCGCCCCTTCCGCCCCTTCCGCCCTTCCGCCCTTCCGCCCCTTCCGCCCCTTCCGCCCCTTCCGCCCCTTCCGCCCTTTCCGCCCTTTCCGCCCTTCCGCCCTTCCGCCCTTTCCGCCACTTCCGCCCTTCCGCCCCTTCCGCCCTTCCGCCCTTCCGCCCCTTCCGCCCTTCCGCCCTTCCGCCCTTCCGCCCCTTCCGCCCTTCCGCCCTTCCGCCCTTTCCGCCCCTTCCGCCCTTCCGCCCTTTCCGCCCTTTCCGCCCCTTCCGCCCCTTCCGCCCTTCCGCCACTTCCGCCCTTCCGCCCCTTCCGCCCTTCCGCCCTTTCCGCCCTTTCCGCCCCTTCCGCCCTTTCCGCCCCTTCCGCCCCTTCCGCCCCTTCCGCCCTTCTGCCCTTCCGCCCCTTCCGCCCCTTCCGCCCTTTCCGCCCTTTCCGCCCTTCCGCCCTTTCCGCCCTTCCGCCCTTTCCGCCCTTTCCGCCCTTTCCGCCCCTTCCGCCCTTTCCGCCCTTCCGCCCTTCCGCCCTTTCCGCCCTTTCCGCCCTTTCCGCCCTTCCGCCCTTCCGCCCCTTCCGCCCCTTCCGCCCTTCCGCCCTTCCGCCCCTTCCGCCCTTTCCGCCCTTTCCGCCCTTCCGCCCCTTCCGCCCCTTCCGCCCTTTCCGCCCTTTCCGCCCTTTCCGCCCTTCCGCCCCTTCCGCCCCTTCCGCCCTTCCGCCCTTTCCGCCCTTTCCGCCCTTTCCGCCCTTCCGCCCCTTCCGCCCCTTCCGCCCTTTCCGCCCTTTCCGCCCTTCCGCCCTTCCGCCCCTTCCGCCCTTCCGCCCTTTCCGCCCTTTCCGCCCTTTCCGCCCTTTCCGCCCTTCCGCCCTTCCGCCCCTTCCGCCCCTTCCGCCCTTCCGCCCCTTCCGCCCTTTCCGCCCTTTCCGCCCTTCCGCCCCTTCCGCCCCTTCCGCCCTTTCCGCCCTTTCCGCCCTTTCCGCCCTTCCGCCCTTTCCGCCCTTTCCGCCCCTTCCGCCCCTTCCGCCCTTTCCGCCCTTTCCGCCCTTCCGCCCTTTCCGCCCTTCCGCCCTTTCCGCCCTTTCCGCCCTTTCCGCCCCTTCCGCCTTTTCCGCCCTTCCGCCCTTCCGCCCCTTCCGCCCTTTCCGCCCTTTCCGCCCTTTCCGCCCTTCCGCCCTTCCGCCCCTTCCGCCCCTTCCGCCCTTCCGCCCTTCCGCCCCTTCCGCCCCTTCCGCCCTTTCCGCCCTTTCCTCCCTTTCCGCCCTTCCGCCCTTTCCGCCCTTTCCGCCCCTTCCGCCCCTTCCGCCCTTTCCGCCCTTTCCGCCCTTCCGCCCTTTCCGCCCTTCCGCCCTTTCCGCCCTTTCCGCCCTTTCCGCCCCTTCCGCCCTTTCCGCCCTTCCGCCCTTCCGCCCTTTCCGCCCTTTCCGCCCTTTCCGCCCTTTCCGCCCTTCCGCCCTTCCGCCCCTTCCGCCCCTTCCGCCCTTCCGCCCTTCCGCCCCTTCCGCCCCTTCCGCCCTTTCCGCCCTTCCGCCCCTTCCGCCCTTTCCGCCCTTTCCGCCCTTTACGCCCTTTCCGCCCTTCCGCCCTTCCGCCCCTTCCGCCCTTTCCGCCCTTTCCGCCCTTCCGCCCCTTCCGCCCCTTCCGCCCCTTCCGCCCCTTCCGCCCTTTCCGCCCTTCCGCCCTTCCGCCCTTTCCGCCCTTTCCGCCCTTTCCGCCCCTTCCGCCCCTTCCGCCCTTCCGCCCCTTCCGCCCCTTCCGCCCCTTCCGCCCTTTCCGCCCTTTCCGCCCTTTTCGCCCTTTCCGCCCTTCCGCCACTTCCGCCACTTCCGCCACTTCCGCCCTTCCGCCCCTTCCGCCCCTTCCGCCCCTTCCGCCCCTTCCGCACTTTCCGCCCTTTCCGCCCTTCCGCCCTTCCGCCCTTCCGCCCTTCCGCCCCTTCCGCCCTTTACGCCCTTTCCGCCCTTCCGCCCCTTCCGCCCTTTCCGCCCTTTCCGCCCTTTCCGCCCTTTCCGCCCTTCCGCCCTTCCGCCCTTCCGCCCTTTCCGCCCTTTACGCCCTTTCCGCCCTTCCGCCCTTCCGCCCTTTCCGCCCTTCCGCCCTTCCGCCCTTTCCGCCCTTTCCGCCCTTTCCGCCCTTTCCGCCCTTCCGCCCTTCCTCCCCTTCCGCCCCTTCCGCCCCTTCCGCCCTTCCGCCCCTTCCGCCCCTTCCGCCCCTTCCGCCCCTTCCGCCCCTTCCGCCACTTCCGCCCTTTCCGCCCTTTCCGCCCCTTCCGCCCTTTCCGCCCTTTCCGCCCTTCCGCCACTTCCGCCACTTCCGCCCTTCCGCCCCTTCCGCCCTTCCGCCCCTTCCGCCCCTTCCGCCCTTCCGCCCCTTCCGCCCCTTCCGCCCTTCCGCCCTTCCGCCCTTTCCGCCCTTTCCGCCCTTTCCGGCCTTCCGCCCTTCCGCCCCTTCCGCCCCTTCCGCCCTTCCGCCCTTTCCGCCCTTTCCGCCCTTTCCGCCCTTTCCGCCCTTCCGCCCCTTCCGCCCCTTCCGCCCTTTCCGCCCTTTCCGCCCTTTCCGCCCTTTCCGCCCTTCCGCCCTTCCGCCCCTTCCGCCCTTCCGCCCTTTCCGCCCTTTCCGCCCTTTCCGCCCTTCCGCCCTTCCGCCCCTTCCGCCCTTTCCGCCCTTTCCGCCCTTTCCGCCCTTCCGCCCTTCCGCCCCTTCCGCCCCTTCCGCCCTTCCGCCCTTCCGCCCTTTCCGCCCTTTCCGCCCTTCCGCCCCTTCCGCCCCTTCCGCCCCTTCCGCCCCTTCCGCCCTTTCCGCCCTTTCCGCCCTTTCCGCCCTTCCGCCCTTCCGCCCCTTCCGCCCCTTCCGCCCTTCCGCCCTTCCGCCCTTTCCGCCCTTTCCGCCCTTCCGCCCGTTCCGCCCCTTCCGCCCTTTCCGCCCTTTCCGCCCTTCCGCCCTTCCGCCCCTTCCGCCCCTTCCGCCCTTCCGCCCTTCCGCCCCTTCCGCCCTTCCGCCCTTTCCGCCCTTTCCGCCCTTTCCGCCCCTTCCGCCCTTCCGCCCTTCCGCCCCTTCCGCCCTTCCGCCCTTTCGCCCCTTCCGCCCCTTCCGCCCCTTCCGCCCTTCCGCCCTTTCCGCCCTTTCCGCCCCTTCCGCCCCTTCCGCCCCTTCCGCCCCTTCCGCCCTTTCCGCCCTTCCGCCCTTCCGCCCTTTCCGCCCTTTCCGCCCTTTCCGCCCTTCCGCCCTTCCGCCCCTTCCGCCCCTTCCGCCCTTCCGCCCTTCCGGCCCTTTCCGCCCTTTCCGCCCTTTCCGCCCTTGCGCCCCTTCCGCCCCTTCCGCCCTTTCCGCCCTTTCCGCCCTTTCCGCCCTTCCGCCCTTCCGCCCTTCCGCCCCTTCCGCCCCTTCCGCCCCTTCCGCCCTTTCCGCCCTTCCGCCCTTTCCGCCCTTCCGCCCTTCCGCCCCTTCCGCCCCTTCCGCCCTTCCGCCCCTTCCTCCCTTTCCGCCCTTCCGCCCTTCCGCCCCTTCCGCCCTTTCCGCCCCTTCCGCCCTTCCGCCCTTTCCGCCCTTTCCGCCCTTTCTGCCCCTTCCGCCCTTCCGCCCTTCCGCCCCTTCCGCCCCTTCCGCCCCTTCCGCCCTTCCGCCCTTTCCGCCCTTTCCGCCCCTTCCGCCCCTTCCGCCCCTTCCGCCACTTCCGCCCCTTCCGCCCTTTCCGCCCCTTCCGCCCTTTCCGCCCTTTCCGCCCTTCCGCCCCTTCCGCCGCTTCCGCCCTTCCGCCCCTTCCGCCACTTCCGCCCCTTCCGCCCTTTCCGCCCTTTCCGCCCTTTCCGCCCTTTCCGCCCTTCCGCCCTTCCGCCCCTTCCGCCCTTCCGCCCTTCCGCCCCTTCCGCCCCTTCCGCCCCTTCCGCCCTTCCGCCCTTTCCGCCCTTTCCGCCCCTTCCGCCCCTTCCGCCCCTTCCGCCCCTTCCGCCTTTTCCGCCCTTCCGCCCCTTCCGCCCCTTCCGCCCTTTCCGCCCTTCCGCCCTTCCGCCCTTTCCGCCCTTTCCGCCCTTTCCGCCCCTTCCGCCCTTCCGCCCTTTCCGCCCTTTCCGCCCCTTCCGCCCTTTCCGCCCTTTCCGCCCTTTCCGCCCTTCCGCCCTTCCGCCCCTTCCGCCCCTTCCGCCCTTCCGCCCTTCCGCCCCTTCCGCCCCTTCCGCCCCTTCCGCCCTTCCGCCCTTCCGCCCCTTCCGCCCTTTCCGCCCTTTCCGCCCTTCCGCCCCTTCCGCCCTTTCCGCCCTTTCCGCCCTTTCCGCCCTTCCGCCCTTTCCGCCCTTCCGCCCTTCCGCCCCTTCCGCCCCTTCCGCCCTTCCGCCCTTTCCGCCCTTTCCGCCCTTTCCGCCCTTCCGCCCTTTCCGCCCTTTCCGCCCTTTCCGCCCTTTCCGCCCTTCCGCCCTTGCGCCCCTTCCGCCCCTTCCGCCCTTCCGCCCTTCCGCCCCTTCCGCCCTTCCGCCCTTTCCGCCCTTTCCGCCCCTTCCGCCCTTCCGCCCTTTCCGCCCTTTCCGCCCCTTCCGCCCCTTCCGCCCTTCCGCCCTTCCGCCCTTCCACCCCTTCCGCCCTTCCGCCCTTCCGCCCCTTCCGCCCCTTCCGCCCCTTCCGCCCTTCCGCCCTTTCCGCCCTTTCCGCCCTTTCCGCCCCTTCCGCCCTTCCGCCCTTTCCGCCCTTTCCGCCCCTTCCGCCCCTTCCGCCCTTCCGCCCCTTCCGCCCTTTCCGCCCCTTCCGCCCTTCCGCCCTTTCCGCCCTTTCCGCCCCTTCCGCCCCTTCCGCCCTTCCGCCCCTTCCGCCGCTTCCGCCCTTCCGCCCCTTCCGCCCTTCCGCCCCTTCCGCCCCTTCCGCCTCTTCCGCCACTTCCGCCCCTTCCGCCCTTTCCGCCCTTTCCGCCCTTTCCGCCCTTCCGCCCTTCCGCCCTTCCGCCCCTTCCGCCCCTTCCGCCCTTTCCGCCCTTTCCGCCCTTCCGCCCCTTCCGCCCCTTCCGCCCCTTCCGCCCTTCCGCCCTTCCGCCCTTTCCGCCCCTTCCGCCCTTCCGCCCTTTCCGCCCTTTCCGCCCTTTCCGCCCCTTCCGCCCTTCCGCCCTTCCGCCCCTTCCGCCCTTCCGCCCTTCCGCCCCTTCCGCCCCTTCCGCCCCTTCCGCCCTTCCGCCCTTTCCGCCCTTTCCGCCCTTTCCGCCCCTTCCGCCCCTTCCGCCCCTTCCGCCACATCCGCCCCTTCCGCCCTTTCCGCCCCTTCCGCCCTTTCCGCCCTTTCCGCCCTTCCGCCCCTTCCGCCGCTTCCGCCCTTCCGCCCCTTCCGCCCTTCCGCCCCTTCCGCCCCTTCCGCCACTTCCGCCCATTCCGCCCTTTCCGCCCTTTCCGCCCTTTCCGCCCTTTCCGCCCTTTCCGCCCTTCCGCCCTTCCGCCCTTCCGCCCTTCCGCCCCTTCCGCCCCTTCCGCCCTTTCCGCCCTTTCCGCCCTTCCGCCCCTTCCGCCCCTTCCGCCCTTTCCGCCCTTCCGCCCTTTCCGCCCTTCCGCCCTTCCGCCCCTTCCGCCCTTTCCGCCCTTCCGCCCTTCCGCCCCTTCCGCCCTTCCGCCCTTCCGCCCTTTCCGCCCCTTCCGCCCCTTCCGCCCTTTCCGCCCCTTCCGCCCTTCCGCCCTTCCGCCCTTTCCGCCCTTTCCGCCCCTTCCGCCCTTCCGCCCTTCCGCCCCTTCCGCCCTTCCGCCCTTCCGCCCCTTCCGCCCCTTCCGCCCCTTCCGCCCTTCCGCCCTTTCCGCCCTTTCCGCCCCTTCCGCCCCTTCCGCCCCTTCCGCCCCTTCCGCCCCTTCCGCCCCTTCCGCCCCTTCCGCCCTTCCGCCCTTCCGCCCTTTCCGCCCCTTCCGCCCTTCCGCCCTTTCCGCCCTTTCCGCCCTTTCCGCCCCTTCCGCCCTTCCGCCCCTTCCGCCCTTCCGCCCTTCCGCCCCTTCCGCCCCTTCCGCCCCTTCCGCCCTTCCGCCCTTTCCGCCCCTTCCGCCCCTTCCGCCCCTTCCGCCCCTTCCGCCACTTCCGCCCCTTCCGCCCTTTCCGCCCCTTCCGCCCTTTCCGCCCTTTCCGCCCTTCCGCCGCTTCCGCCGCTTCCGCCCTTCCGCCCCTTCCGCCCTTCCGCCCCTTCCGCCCCTTCCGCCCCTTCCGCCACTTCCGCCCCTTCCGCCCTTTCCGCCCTTTCCGCCCTTCCGCCCTTCCGCCCTTCCGCCCCTTCCGCCCTTCCGCCCCTTCCGCCCTTTCCGCCCTTTCCGCCCTTTCCGCCCTTCCGCCCTTCCGCCCTTTCCGCCCTTTCCGCCCCTTCCGCCCCTTCCGCCCCTTCCGCCACTTCCGCCCCTTCCGCCCTTTCCGCCCCTTCCGCCCTTTCCGCCCCTTCCGCCCTTTCCGCCCTTCCGCCCCTTCCGCCCCTTCCGCCCTTTCCGCCCTTCCGCCCTTCCGCCCTTCCGCCCTTTCCGCCCTTTCCGCCCTTTCCGCCCTTTCCGCCCTTCCGCCCTTCCGCCCCTTCCGCCCCTTCCGCCCTTCCGCCCTTCCGCCCCTTCCGCCCTTTCCGCCCTTTCCGCCCTTCCGCCCCTTCCGCCCCTTCCGCCCTTTCCGCCCTTTCCGCCCCTTCCGCCCTTTCCGCCCTTTCCGCCCTTCCGCCACTTCCGCCACTTCCGCCCTTCCGCCCCTCCGCCCCTTCCGCCCCTTCCGCCCTTTCTGCCCTTTCCGCCCTTCCGCCCCTTCCGCCCCTTCCGCCCTTTCCGCCCTTTCCGCCCTTTCCGCCCTTCCGCCCTTCCGCCCCTTCCGCCCCTTCCGCCACTTCCGCCCCTTCCGCCCTTTCCGCCCTTTCCGCCCTTCCGCCCTTCCGCCCTTCCGCCCCTTCCGCCCTTCCGCCCCTTCCGCCCTTTCCGCCCCTTCCGCCCTTCCGCCCTTTCCGCCCTTCCGCCACTTCCGCCACTTCCGCCCTTCCGCCCCTTCCGCCCTTCCGCCCCTTCCGCCCCTTCCGCCCTTTCCGCCCTTTCCGCCCTTCCGCCCCTTCCGCCCCTTCCGCCCTTTCCGCCCTTTCCGCCCTTTCCGCCCTTCCGCCCTTCCGCCCCTTCCGCCCTTTCCGCCCTTCCGCCCTTCCGCCCCTTCCGCCCTTCCGCCCTTTCCGCCCTTTCCGCCCCTTCCGCCCTTCCGCCCTTTCCGCCCTTTCCGCCCTTTCCGCCCCTTCCGCCATCCCGCCCTTCCGCCCCTTCCGCCCTTCCGCCCTTCCGCCCCTTCCGCCCCTTCCGCCCCTTCCGCCCTTCCGCCCTTTCCGCCCTTTCCGCCCCTTCCGCCCCTTCCGCCCCTTCCGCCACTTCCGCCCCTTCCGCCCTTTCCGCCCTTTCCGCCCTTCCGCCCTTCCGCCCTTTCCGCCACTTCCGCCCTTTCCGCCCTTTCCGCCCTTTCCGCCCTTCCGCCCTTTCCGCCCTTTCCGCCCTTTCCGCCCTTCCGCCCTTCCGCCCTTCCGCCCCTTCTGCCCCTTCCGCCCTTCCGCCCTTCCGCCCCTTCCGCCCTTTCCGCCCTTTCCGCCCTTCCCCCTTCCGCCCCTTCCGCCCCTTTCCGCCCTCCGCCCTTCCGCCCTTCCGCCCTTCCGCCCCTTCCGCCCCTTCCGCCCTTCCGCCCTTCCGCCCTTTCCGCCCTTTCCGCCCTTCCGCCCCTTCCGCCCCTTCCGCCCTTTCCGCCCTTTCCCGCCCTTCCGCCCTTCCGCCCTTCCGCCCTTCCGCCCTTCCGCCCTTCCGCCCTTCCGCCCTTCCGCCCTTTCCGCCCCTTCCGCCCTTCCGCCCTTTCCGCCCTTTCCGCCTTCCGCCCTTCCGCCCCTTCCGCCCTTTCCGCCCTTTCCGCCCTTCCCGCCCTTCCGCCTTCCGCCCCTTCCGCCCCTTCCGCCCTTCCGCCCTTCCGCCCCTTCCGCCCCTTCCGCCCCTTCCGCCCTTTCCGCCCTTCCGCCCCTTCCGCCCCTTCCGCCCTTTCCGCCCTTCCGCCCTTTCCGCCCTTTCCGCCCTTTCCGCCCTTCCGCCCTTCCGCCCCTTCCGCCCCTTCCGCCCTTCCGCCCTTCCCGCCCCTTCCGCCCTTTCCGCCCTTTCCGCCCTTCCGCCCCTTCCGCCCCTTTCGCCCTTTCCGCCCTTTCCTCGCCCTTTCCCGCCCTTCCGCCCTTCCGCCCTTCCGCCCCTTCCGCCCTTCCGCCCTTTCCGCCCTTTCCGCCCTTTCCCGCCCTT
The DNA here is from genome assembly GCF_036370855.1 of Dromaius novaehollandiae. Taxonomy (NCBI): domain Eukaryota; kingdom Metazoa; phylum Chordata; class Aves; order Casuariiformes; family Dromaiidae; genus Dromaius; species Dromaius novaehollandiae. The sequence continues at coordinate 14,587 of NW_026991283.1, forward strand.
CCGCCCCCTTCCGCCCTTTCCCGCCCTTTCC
>NW_026991284.1:0-34991 GCF_036370855.1 Dromaius novaehollandiae
GTGTATACTGAGCTCTTCCTGTAAGCTCAGATATGCAGGATTTTATGTCTCTTTGTAATATTGCAAGTATGTTTTCTGATCACTTAATATTTGTTAGTATCTATATGGGACACTTCAAACATTCAGAACTGGCTTTATGTAGTTAAATGTGTGACAATTTTCTGAGGATCATGGAATTTTAATGTAGAGTACGTATACATCTTAGAACTGATAACTTGCTGTTTATTTTTAAAGAAGTATTGAATCTAACAATACTTTTCTTTTGTTGTACAGTAGGTTTAGTTTACTGTGCTGAATATATAAATGAATTAGCAGCTATGAATTGGAGGTAACTGTTTTCCCTTTCACATTTAAATGCATGAGTTATTTTTTTGTATCATTCCACCAAAAACATTAATTGAAAGAGTCACTCATGTCTCATCAAGAGAATGTGATGGTGGAAGATCTGTTGCACTGATTGATAAAATCCTTTTGGACAAAACCATACAATGCAATATAGTTTCAACTTAGCTTATAGGAAAGAGTAATTTTTCTAACAGTTAACATGTGTTTACTGACTAAAAATCAAAAGAAGAAAAACACTTTTTGTTTGCATGGATTGTTGTAAACTAACTCTAAGAGAAAATCAGAGTAGTACAGTTAAGGGAAAGAGGACATGGGCTTTTTTTTTTTTTTTTTTCATTAGCTGTTTGTGTTTAATAAGGTGAAGTTAAGCACCATTTCTCAAAAATATCGCTAAGTATTTTATATGCTTATTATGTGCATAAATATCATGAAAATCTGCCTGGTTTACTTAGTCTGTGTACCAGAATTAAACTGATGACTTTTTTCCGTAAGCATTGAACTAATCTTTCCCCAGTGTAACAGGGAAAGATTACTATAGTAATACTAATAGTCTTTCTGGAAAGATACTATGTGTGTGTGTGTGGGGGGGGGGTTCTGTCAAACAATAAAGCCTTACAAAAAAAAGAAAGGCTGGTATTGTAATGAATGTTCATAACTGATTAGATATTGATGACCCCTTTCTTCTGGCTTGATACAGTAGAATGTTGTCCCATGCTTGGGGCTCCCAAGAAGTGGGATAATCTGGCCAATATCCATGTAGAACAGCTATTATGAACATATAAAGTTGTGTGGAATACAGTGAATAATGTTCTTTTTTTTTTTTTTCTTTTCTATCAGGCTATTTTCTAAATACCAATACTTTGATTCAAGAGGAATGTTTATTTCACTAGTCTTTTCAGCACCACTTCTGGTGAATACTATCATAATTGTGGTATGTGTTTATTTAAATGGATACTTCTTTCATGAAACTGATAAGTAAATGTGTGTGTGCATGTGTGTGTGTACACATTATATTAAAAATGAGTTGAATGTAATAATACTCATACTTTTCAGGTCACCTGGGTTTACAGAACTTTGAATGTAATGACTGAACTGAAGACACTACAGCAGAGAATTAAAGCAGAGAAAAAGAAGAATTGAAAGTGTTGAATATTTTTATTATTATTTGTAAAAATACTGTTTCATGTAATGAGTCCTTCTTGTATGTTTATCCAAGAACAGCAATGTTTTTTTGTGTCTGATGTTGAGAGGACTTTGCACCCTTTGGCCATGGACAATGAGGTGAAAGCAGGGGTTCACAATACATCTCAACTTTGCTATGAAATCAGGACAGGCTGGTCTTAACAGGTCTTTCTGTGCTTTAGTATAAGCTATTTTTACCGTGACCAAGACAATTAACACTGATAACGGTACAAACTTCCAGTCAGTTTTCATACACCTGTGTATTTTTTTTAACTGTGTGTTAAATACGTATTTATTAAGTATCCAGTCTTCTACTTACGCCAATTGAAGCTGTGCTATGGATTCTAGTAAATGAGGGCTAATATTCAGAACACTTCAAGAACTCATGCTTCTACAGAACATTTTACTTTGTAGATCAAGTTTCATATCTGATGTATGTATTGTGTGGCAGTGAACAATTCTGATACAGGACCATTTTATAAATAAAATTATCCATTGTATCTTGAATACAGATTGTTGGATTGCAGTTGATATTTTTAATTGTTTTTTTTTTTTTCCTTTTCTTTCTCATACAAATTGCTGGTTTGGTAAAATCTTGTACTTAATTTGTGTAAGTCAGTCAAAACCATCTCTAAATTGTTTCAATTTATATTTTACACTTTAATGCAGTTAGATAAATATCCTTTCTTAAATATGAATGAAATTTTTATAGTGTCTTTTGCTAGTTTGTGGAACAGAAGGGAAGGGGAGAAGCTTTAAGGTGTTCTACAAAATTCTGTTCATATGTATATACACATGTATAAAATGTTTGACTTTTTAATAAAGAACTGGAAATGACAAATTGACTCTGGTGAAAAGATCATATTAGATTTAGGGAATTTGGTGAGGCAAAGGAGATGAATACAATGTAAAAGAGTCCATGTACTTTTTTTAGTAGAAGTTATATGCGGAAGCAGTTAAAGCCTTGTGCAGAGACCTAGAGCTTCGTCTAAAGTATGTATCATTTAAGACATGGGAAAAATGATCTACAAAATTAAACTTAGTAGAGTACAAAGGTTAGCTTGCAAAAGAACACTACTAAGGTTCTAAGCTTGCATGTATTTGTGAACTGGTGGAATTACATACTTCAGGAAAATAAGCAAATGCATGCACATACACAGTTTGAGCCTCACATGGGGCAGGGTGAAACTATTTCTGGAGGGCTTCACAACGTTGTGGAAGGGCAGTGCAAGTGCTAGGCTGGGATCCATTTCTTTACCTTTCCCATGAGTTATGAGACTCCTTAACTCAGCACAGCTTTCCTCATTCATTCCTCTATCAAGACCTGCAGGCTGTGTAGGCCATATATATATATATGTATGTTAGCATATAAATAAATATGTGCAGGTGTGGACACTTGTAGTGTTCCATTCTGTTACAACTCCTAGTGCAATTTTGGGCACTTCTTGAAAATGTCTGCAGTAGTCTGGTGGATAGTATGTGCCTTTAGGTGCATACTAAAAGCCACTGTTTTGGAGGTGTGAAAAGAATTTAGCCAAATGGCTGCAGGATAGCCTGTGCAACTTGTCTTCAGGACCAAAGAATAGGCCTATTCTATTTATATAGACATAATTCTCCCAGCCTGGTTTGGAAAAGTTCAGCTTTGGTCTTTATAGATGGGGCAAGATCAGAATTTGTGGTCTAGAGTTTTTCTTCTGTGGACCTAAATGTGACCACACAAATGTTGTCACAACAGTTCACAAGATAAAGGTCATGAGCAGAACAATATCAGGGTATAATCATTTTAGTATTACACATGTTTTCAGTTGAAATCCTTGCCTGGTACTGAGGGATCACCTATTAAGAATAGCCTTTGGCATCGTTGCACACTGTGTGTAGGAATTTGATTCACAGTAAATAAGGTAGTTTAGAGCAGCATGTTCCCTAAGCAGCAAATATCTCACAATCAAAAAAATCTGCTATATTTAGTACATCCAAGGCAACCTTTCCCTACCTATTTCAGTATTGAACCCATTTCCTTGTGTCTGAGGTTGGAAAAATGAAAATTCCTCCCGTGTATGTGAAACTGGAGAGATGCCACAATCAGAACTCTCGTAAGATAGGCAAGATAATAAGTGTCTTTCTGTATCGCCCAGGTGGGTTGCTGTTGCTTGGTCCTAGATTTATTAACAGAAACAATTCTCCACATCTTTGAGGATCCCAAACAAAATCAAAAAAAACCAATCTTGTGCTTGCCAAAGTTCACTTTCTTTTTCCCCTCCATGTAATAGACCTTTTAGGCAGTATTTTGTTTTGTGTTGCATTGACAGCTGAATGTTGCTATTTAATACAAGGTTTTAATACACCACAGTCTTTTAATAAAGTGAACCCTTACATTTGAAAGGCAGGGGGGTTATTTATTTATTTTTAATCATCAAGTGAGAATAATCTTTTACCTGTATGGTATCTGATAATTTTGGATGCCACTAGTAAAATGTGGTAGCTAGCAGGTGGCTATTACTTAGTTTATAGAGAGTCAACGTGGCAGAGGAGTGAGCTTGTTTTCTGGAAGTATTGATGAGTGAAAGTATGGACGGCACCTAATTCCGAAACATAATATTTTCTTGAATGAGGAACATCTCAAAATTCAAACTTCAAAATTTTAAGCATTTTTAAAGCTTTCCTGACTACTTAAACTTTAATAATTTATCTTATATAACTATTTAATTTACTCATCACAAACAAACAGTGTTGCTTTCATATATATGATTGTCAGAAAAATCATCCTGTTTTCTACATTTGAGAAAGACTTAAACTTATAACTGGGTTGATGATTTGTCCTCTAGCTAGCCTTGCCTAGGAAACCACTATGTTCAAGAGTTAAAGTTTGCAAAATATTTGACATCAGTGTCTAGCCATAAGAGAAACCCTCAAAATTAAGTAAAGCGTGGTTTTTTATTTGTTATGTGACTGGATTTATGAAGTGATACTACAATAGCATAAAGTAAGAGCCTAGTTGCTGTCAAATCAAAATAATTACATCATGAATTTAGAGGCTGTTGTTTTGCCTATTTAGAATTTTATATGTATAAGTGAATGAGAGCCAAATGTTTAAGCCAGGCGGAATACCTTAGCCAATACTATTTAATTGGGAGATGTGAATTTAGGTTGCTTGTGGAAAAGCCTATTTATTCTTTCAGTTTGGAGTAAACATACAAAAAAACAATTGGGTCCTTTGGTAAATAAGGCTAGACAGAGCTGATTTGCTACTGCTGCTGTGTATCTTGCAGGCAGTGACTCAACCTTCAGCCTTCCTTAAGAGCCTTCCTTTCCACCGCAACACGTGCTGTTAGCCACTGTGGAAAAACATTAAAAGAGAAGAAGCAATATTAACCTGGCAGCTTTACCCTAGCAGGAAGAAGCTCTGTTGCGTGAAAATTTGTGTAAAAAGACAAGCTGGCAGAAATTGGCATCATCCCCTGTGGAAAAGTTCCCTACAGAGAAGACATGAGTTTCCAAGAACTAGAATTTAGGATTCTCTCTTCTTACACATTCACTGTAATTTACTCTTTTTTTTTAAAAAACTAATTTTCAAACCAAATACAAGTGTATCTGTTTTTCTGTGCATCAAATCATTATAGTTAACCATACTAGCCACTGGATGTCACTGTTTCATATGCAAAAGCTGACTCAAAATATTTCTTTCATAGCCAGTTCTGCAATGCTTTTCACCATAAATTCATAAATACTTTCTGCAGTGTTTTAGGATGACCAGGAATGCTTGGACCTTAGCTTTCGAAAGCATAAATTGTCATCTGAACTGCAAGATAGATCTCCAGTCACTTGCAAAAGTTTATTCAAATTCTTCCTCTTTTCATTCAAAAGCACTTCTTGTAGCAGTGAAGATGAGCACGTATGTAGTGTTTTGAAGTCAGGATTGTGTTTTGGTTTGTATTTTAAAGCTTCTTAATTAGGCAAGGAAATAAATATCCCCCTTCACTCACACCTGCATTTCACCTGGAGGAGCCTGTCTCCAACCAATTATTAACAACTAAAACGAAAACAATTACAATGTTTTGCAAACAATATGCAGGAAAGTGTACTGAACTGGTCTTGTTCATGAACTAACAAAACTTATGCATATCTCCCATTTCTTTGTGATTTACCCTTACATAAGGCATCATTACCAAGGCTGTCCTTATTAAGTTATATAGCTATCAGTTGTTTATAGCCATCAGTGAGTTTGTCAGAGTGTCTGAAATCACTTCGGTCTTTCTCTGCATTCTGAAAAACAATACCCAGCAAAGTTCAGAGGCTTTCTGACTCCCTTTGAGAAGCTGTACGTGCAGAGTTCTCCACTGGACGTTCCCCTTTGTATCTCGTGTGTTGAGCTTGTAATCTTGCTGCTCTGTTTCTTATTTATCCTCAGAATCCATCTGAGCTCTCTTTCTGCTCCCTCTTTGAGAACACAGACTTGCAGTTCTGAGTTGTTTTCACTCCCCTTCCTGCAGTTTGCATGCACGCACATACACAAAACAACTATGAATAGCTTTGGCAATTTAACCTGCCATGCTCGTGAAACACCTGCCTCATACCTCAAAACTGATCGGCTACGTAGACCTCTGTTTTGCAGCCTGCTTTCCTCTGACCAGTTCCTCCCCTTTGTGGCTGTGCTGATACTATTGTTTTACTGCAAAACTGGAACAGTGTTGTACCAAATAGGAATAATTCAAGACTCAAAAGGAAGACCTCTATGTTTGTATCTGTGTTTACACATTTAAATATTTCATTTAAATATGACTTGCAGGATCCTTTCTTATACAGTTTCTCAGACATAATAAAGCCCGGTAAAGAGCTGTAACCGATAATAGTCAGTGTTTGTAACAGTATAACATTTAAATAGTCCCATGGATACTGGGTCTTGTTGTCTTTGGCACTGTCCAGAGTTAGAACCAGCTGAAACCAACGTCAGGATCAGATGTGTGGCCTCTCTGGTCTGAAAACATTATAAAAATCAGAAAGGCATTCAGCAGAACTGATTGAAACAAGACACATTTCTTAAAATGGACAAGTTCCTAGTGTCATTTATAACACACACGTTAATCCTGAATCAAAGAAATACTATCCAATATCCCCTTCCTCCCATCTGCTCCAGCAAAGACCTGAGAAAAAGGGTTTGCATAATGGCCTGAGGGCACACAAAATGAAGTTCAGCTGGACAAGGAGATGCCTAGGCTAAGTCCCTTCACTGGGATTGTGTTTATACCTCAATCTTAGCATTGTGAAATCAAATGCATCCAGGTAACTACAACTGGCAGGGTGGGTTGTGAAGTTTTTCATATAATTAGGACAGATGCACATTGGTCTTGAAGAACACTAGCCTTGGAAGGGATTTAGTATTGTAGAAACAAGGAGCTTTTAGAAATTCCTCACATGATTCAAGAAATTGCTTTGTGGAATCTGGATAAATATGCAAACAAAAGTAGAAATGTATTACTCCTTTGCAGTCTGCAATGACAATTTACCAATAGCTCATCAGTAATATTTTTTCCTGAAGTCATGTGTGGTAGGACCTGCAAGACATGAATCATTTTAGGTCAATAACTCTATCATTCATGCTTCTGATACCATACTCCATGCTTTGATTTAGGGATTAGCAAGAGTAGTCAGCTTCCTGTAGCAACCTTGGAAGAGACAGTGATTTATGAGATTTGTACCAATCAAAAGCATCACAAAAATCAGGAAGCTGATGTACCAAATAAAGTATAAAAGTGTCCAGCCCTTCACGACAAAATATTTTATAACAGAATCCAGGGAACTGTCAGTTTGGGGATTTTTACATTCGATCCACTGCAGTGTTGTAAAAAATGGAATTAAAGACAGGTTTAATGGCTCTACTTGAAGGTGTTGGTTTTGTAGGTTAATTAATAGTGAGACTTTTTCTAAATAATCACTATCATCAATCACTATGTCCATTTTTCTTTTGAAATCACAGAGTTAGCAGAAATGAAGGAAACAATCTAATTTTATATAACTTCCTGTATTTTTTTAATTGCACCAAATCCTAAATTAAGCTAATCCTTCTTCAATGGTTATAAAAAAGCAGGACACAGAACATCCCTCTGATGAAAATGAGCTAATTTATAAAAAGAACACAAGAGTGATTTCTTTTTAGCAAATTGGTTTATTGATTTATACCATCAAAGTTTCAAATTAATTAGCAAATAAAGCATGTGGTATCCAAGTTTTCTACTTTTGCATCTGCTGCCATGTCACAGAACGAACAAGCTTAATATGCCAAATTAGCTGTCCAGATTTATATGTGAGTGAAGAATGACAATTGTTATCATGGTAATGATTTTCACGTAATTCTCTTTGAAAAAGAAATAGACATAAATTCTCTTTGAAAAAGAGACATGCCATTTGTCCACAGTGAATTTGTCAAACTGTAAGAAAGGTCAGAATAGCACTGTCAGAGTCCAATAGTCTTTGACCTGGTTTCCCTACAACAAACCATGCTCTAGTTGCTACAAGATTCAGTGTCAGGAGATTCATTCTGAAGGTCACGGATTTACTATGTATCCTGGAGCATGCTAAATGACCTCCCTACTGACAAAAGAGAAACAAGCTGTTTTCCTAAAATACTTTGATAGCCTTGGTAAAGATGGGCTCTACAGACACAACAGTACTGTTATTAATATTAGTCTTTATTCTTGCAAAAGGAGTTCATTTTCCAAGAGAAAAGATACAGATCTTTTTAAAAGAATAGATATTTTGCCAAGAATGGGGTGTTAACAGTAATAAACCACAATGTTATGCCATCTTAATTTAGAGTATTTTTCTATCATTAGTAAGTCGCCTATCTAAAGAAGTAAATAAGATTCTAGAAGTGAAATGAATGTAGTGCTGGTAGTGAAAGGCAGAATAGTTTAAGGTGAAAAATGTGTATGGGATATATTAAAGTTCCAGCAAGTTTAAAAGAAATAGGCAGGAAGGAAGGAAAATTAGTGCATGAATCATACTCCTTTGGGTAACAGTGTCAGCAGACTCTGAAATCATCATGCTGCACAGGACAAACAGATGAGCAAATTGATGAGTAACTGACAAAACACTTTTTTTTCCCCCCGAACACTGAACTAGCAAACGGTTCTTTTTATATATTAAAGATGTGAGGTAATCACAACCATCTCTCTGAAAGTCAGAGCTATAAAGAAGCATATAAAAGAGCAGATGGTACGTTATGATGATGCCCTAACAAATGCAAGCAGCCAGAATTGCAAAAGTGCTTCTTTGTGGACCAATTTAATCATCCTGACTGAATTTAGCCCTTGTTATCTTCCTGTAGCAGGTATTTCTGGCATGGTCTAGCTTGTGTCAGTTCCTTACACTACATGGCTCAAGTTTCTTTACTAGAAAGGTCCAAGTTTAAGCCAATCTCTCACTGAGCCCAGATTCCTTCCTCTGTTAGCCAAGGGCTAACTCCAGAATTGAACCAGAGTGAGAGTCAGCATGTAAGCATGATCAAGGAGTATTGATTTGAGCCCTAAGCGGACAGTATAGACCAGTGTTTTCTTAAAACACTTTGAAACCTTGTTTTGGTTATATCTATCTTGATGTGATCTCCCAAGTTCATTAGTTCAGTTCCTCCTTGGTTTTTTTGTGATTGCTCTCCCACCTTGAGTTGATGCTAGCAATTCCCCTCCCCAGACAGAATTTCAGTTGACCCATGAAAGTGTTTGCACAGAACTAGCAGGAAGGTATTGGAATGATGTTACAATTCTCGTGTAAAAACCTAACCATATACAGAAATAATTCGGTATTGCCAAAAGTTTGGTATGAAGTCTTCAAGAAAGAGAGTGAACACTTACAAGAAACAGAAGTTAGTGGAGAGCCAATGGAGATATTTTCTTTTCTCTGACTTTACTAAGAACTTAATATTTTCTTCTCAAATGAGATTTTCAACTTGCAAATACTGATAGACTCTGTCCTACAGCAAGAGTTCAAGACAGTCCATGTCTTTTATACATTTAAAAATATCATTTTACACATGTAAAAATATTGTGATACTGCTGTAATCACTTATATTGCTCACCTTATCCAACGTATGAACTTTAGCTACCATTCCCAAACTGTAGTGTGGGAATAAAAGACATAAGGTTCCCAAACCGGGTATGTGGACAGTTATACTCTAGCTACAATAGAAGTGCAAATGGTGAAGTGAGAAGAAGATGTAGGATGAAATCGTGTGGGAAATACTACAGATAAAAATGAGAAACTGGTAACTATATCTGACCTACTTTACTTCACAAATCCTTCAAACTCCTTTTGTCAATACAACAAAAAGACTAGAATCTTCATTCTTAAAGAATATGGCTATTAAAATAGTACCTGCCTCTACACTCAGCTAAAAAGATGAAGTATTCAATGTTTTTTCCTAAGACTGCAGTCTCAAAGGTACCTTATCTACAATTGTGCCTGGCTTTTGTATGGCTCATGGCATGCCTTAAATCTATTTTTCTACACTAACATTTACTGTAAACTATTTATTTAAATCACAAAGTATAGAAATAAGACCAAGTCAATCATAGAATGTGGTTATGGATGTAACTTTCTATCTTCCATTAAAAGGCTCACAGACAAATACAAATAAGACAAATACAGCCTTTGCTCTTATGACATGAAGGGCAGAATAGAGGTAGCATAATTCCCCTAAAGAAGCAGAAATTGGAAGAGTGAAACTATAAACCCTATATCACACATAGTAATTACAACTCCTGTGGTCATACTGAGCTGGATTTAAATTAGCTACCTGTTTACTGGTAGCGGGGGAGCCACAATGGCCTCTCGAATAAACCCTGAGTGGCTGGCATGCACACACCTCTGTGCAGTCACAGAGCAAATTAATGGCAGGAATATTTATGCAATGTCCACTAGCTTGAACTTCTCAGTGGCAACTTTCTCCACTTGAATGGATTTTTAATTTGACGCTAAAAGATGTAAAAAGATAGTCATTCCCTTCAGATCAAAGTACTTCAGACCTGTCAGAACTTTCAGCCCTTAAAGTATTCAAGAATTTTTCTGTTTCCAAATGAGCAACTAAGTCAAGCCTTTAGGATCACTTACAATTCCATGGTAAAGAAGTTTTGTTTCCTCTGCTGAAATCTAGGCGATGAAGTCTACTACATGAAGCTTACCAGATTCTGCCTTTAGTATACTCAAACTTACCCACCTTTTGCTTTCTTATAGCAGATGTTTCCTTCACACTTCAGTGCTTCGGGTAAATGTTTATATGAAGCTATCTTATTTTGGATCCTATTTTGACTCCACTTTGAAAAGCTCATTAAAACACATCTCAGCACAAAGAACAATAGGAGACCATACCAAGGATTCCAATAATAGTTCCTTTTCTGACCCTTTTTGAAGGCAGACAGGTCATCCAGACTAGTGAAATCAAATATGCAAGCATCTACACTAGGCAGAATCCATCCAGCTTTGCAGTAAGACATGTTGTGCTTTTCCTCAAACTGCATTAAATCACAGTTTGTAGGTTAAGAAAGTGGATGTGACTTACCGTGCCTGTAGGTGGTCTCATACCGACAGCTCTGGTTCTGCCCTTAAGCTGCTAGCAAACTGAAGAGCTGAGATAGAGGACTTATGACCCTTCCCATTGAAGCAAAGGAGTTAATCGGAGAAACTCACATATTGCCCTCCAATGTTGACGGTGGGATCTTCTCAGAATGTTATGCTTTGCCACCCTAGTCTCTTGGAAAGATCAGCTTTTCCAGTCATTACAGTTTATGGCCACTTATTTCATTTACACATCAGTTTGAAATCTGATACATACCGTGCAGTGGACAGTGTTTGGAGTGTACAGTACTGCTTATAGCTGCATGTAGAATACTGTCTGCCTTTACATTGTGTAGGTTATATTTCCTAATTTTTTCAAAAGGTAAAAATTAATGATTTATAAAGACCGATATGATATTACCATCCTGAGAGCTCTGTTTAATGGCAAAAATGAATGAAATAATGGCTTTGCTGTATCAGACCAAATCTAATCAAGTCTCATGCCTCTGACCCATAGCAGATGCATAGCAGATGAAGTGTATAAGAACAAAAAAATCACATGGCCCCAGCAGGCCCTCCCCACATCTGGTGATTTTCATACTGGGACATATGAAAAGGCCAGAACCTTTGTGTAAAGTAGCTCTTAATGCACTTCCCCCCCCCCCCCCCCAAGATTTTGTCCAATTGTTGGTGGGGTTTTTTTTTTTTTTAACTCATTCAAACTTTCAGTAACTTCAATACTAACTTGCATAAAGTTTTTCAGCATTTTCCAAGCTTTTAATGACTTCTAGCCAACTCTTAAAGCAAAATGAGAGAACACAAGTAAGCTTGTACACTATACATGATACTCTGTTTCAGATAGCTGGACTAGATGGTCCCTGCTTAAAAGGACAAGTGGATGCCTGTGACTTATCAATAAACTCCTACAGTGAAAGAAGGCTCAGGGGAGATAGGCGAGGGTGATGCACTTGTGAAGCTCAGGGAAGAGTACAGGGAGTGACTGACCACAGCTGTTGCAAAGGAAACTGAACTTGGCTCAACACAGTGGAGACCAGAGAGTTGCCTCTGTTTTAAATAAAAAACTGTATCAGTTGGATGGATCAACTGGCTTTATCAGTTGAGTGGATCAGCTGACTGTATCAGTTGAGTGAATCAATTGGTTGTGTCAATATTTGTCTCTGAGTTAATGAAAAAGTGTAAATGTCCTCCTGAGTCCATCAAACCAGCATTTAGTGCAGGAGGGGATGTATATGTGGCTCAGCCCAACACAGAGTATAAAAACTGAACAACAGAACTTTGAAGAGAACAGCGGGCTGGAGCTGGTTCAGCCCTCACTGAAATCACCTTCCTGGTGACTGGGGATGCCAAGCATCATGACAATGAGCATATTAGAGAGACAAGTAATGAGAATCACTTCTGTGTTTTGATTCAACTATATATTGCAATTGCTATACTTTGCTAAGTGCAATTTGTATTTGTATTGTGATTTAAGTACATTGCTGTATCATTCTGCTAAATCAAAATCCTGTGTAATGTCAGATATCTTAAAGTAAGTAAATTTGGTATTAAATATTAAACCTGCCATGCGTGGAATATCTAAAAGAACCTGGTCAAAGACTATTGGACTCTGACAGTGCTATTCTGACCTTTCTTACAGTTTGACAAATTCACTGTGGACAAATGGCATGTCTGCTGCTTTCTTGTTCTCCTAAGTGAAGGTGATTGGGACTTTTTTGACCAAGTGTATTCTGGTAATTTGCTGAAACTGATGTATACATTTTAGGAATGAGCTGTTTTCAGCAACATTTCTGATGGGAGAGGTTTCTCAAGTCTAGGCTGGAATTGCTGATCAGACAGAAACAGCTGGAGGGAACCTCAGAATAACTGACAACTCAGTGAACAGGACCCTCATTTAGAAAGGGGTGTAACTCAGATGCATACCCCTGATCAGATTTAGGCATAAGCTTGAGATTCACCCTAGTGGAGTGCCCTTATCAATATCCTATTAGATCTTCCTGGGCAGCCTCTTGTTATTTCCTGTCAGAAAGCCACTTTAGCCTGAAAGAGAGCGACTTCAAAGTTCAGTTATTAGGCAACAAGAAAACGTGGCTCAAATTCTAACTTGGTGTGACCAGGTGCAGTTGCTGACATGCCTGTTGATTTTCTTCAACTTTGGCAAGCAGTCTAGCCATCAAAATATGCTGGAGAGATCCTCTCTACTTTTTGTTTTTTGTTTTTATCTTGATTATGAATGTAAACATAGGGTATATATTTTAGAACTGCTTTTAGGAATACTTCAATAAATCTTAAGTTATTCTGTATGGATAATTTTGTCATCGGATCACTAAAGAAATGGTTTTTTGTCACTGGATCACTAAAGAAATGGAAAGAGAAATCACACTGCAAAACATGCTTTAAAAATAGGAATATTAATTAGTTTAAATGTTTCGAATATAGCACATTTGGACTAATAACAATAAAATTTTGAAACAAGGAATCAAGAGGTACTGTAGGAACAATTCCAGCTTATTCAATGTTTAAGCTCTGCTATTTTTTTAAAAAAAAGATTAGCAATGCAACATTCTAGGAACAAAGAAATATAGTGCTGCAAACCCCTATATATATGCATACTTTTCTTAAATAATCTTATTTGCCCACTTATAAGTACTCATGTGCATGGGAATTTGTAGGATAATGACTGCCAGTATGTACAGTAAAATTAACTCTTAACCACATGCACATGTCAAGGAAGGGCTGTTGCTAATCTTTTTGTAGCAGCTTAAATGATCATTACTCTTGTTGTTGTTGACAGCTTTTTCCTGCTTAACTGCTGAAAACATTTTAGTATTATATGGTGGCTTTTCTCCAGGTTTACAGAATATATTTTTCATGTTGCAAGAGGGAAAATTTACATTAACCTTAATATATGGTACTTGACATTTGTATTACAAGTGGAGTTGATTACTTTAACATATGAGAAAACTACAGACTTAAAATACACAGAGTATAAAACAATAAGCACCATGTCCCAATGCCTTCTTTACTTTGCGCTATTAAACATTCTGCTGCTGGTCAGTTTTAAAAGTCATAATATCTGAAACTTTTGCTATGGAAAGATAAATTAATACTTAATTTATAGACTATTCTTAATGTCCATCAATGTTGTAGGTATTGCTATGTTATTGTTTCACTTGTGTCAGTTCCACTGTATAATTTTTTCCAGAAATACAGGCAAAGACCTTGACTGTTCAGGTCTTATGAAAAATGGGTAAACTTTACAGGTTTGGAATTCTGGTCTGAATAAGTATCTAACAGTTTTGACAAATTCTGAGCTGCTTTCTCAGATGTATACTGTACAACTATGTTTTTTCCAAAGGCACAAATGAACAAAGTTGTACAGTATACATCAAAAATACTTTTAAAATTAGAAAATGGACAGTAGAATGCCCTTTTTTAATGTGAGAAGCTTTGCCTGCATTACTTTAAATGTGCTCATTTCCTTTAATTATACAAAAATACAGCAGTTCAACTCACAACTTTTAGGTCAAAGCTGTGCCTAAAATTCTCTCACAGTTTGAGGGCAAAATCTGACACAGACTTCAGCTATGATTCTCACAAGGGACACTCCCTAGGCAGTGTGATGTGAGCACCAGCCTCAGTGAAGCATAAGACTTCCCCCATCTATTTCTTTCATTATATATATGTCTTTCCCTCCCCCACCCCCCCCACCCCACACACTCCCCAAATTTGGAAAATAAAATTCAGATAACTTTTCACTTCATCTTAACAAAAACCTCTAGTAATGTCTTGTTTTGTTTGTTCTTTGAATTGAAAGGAAGCAGATAAGAAAAGGATAAGAAAGCAGTTATCTGAGGTTTCAAGTTAAGTCATGCTAGCAACACCTATGAAGTCTTTGACTTTAATGAGAGAAAAGTCAGAGAGTTAAATGTCTTGAAATAAGATGACAGAGAAAGCCATAGTGACAGGATGAAATACCATGGAAGGGCAGGGTAAGACAGACACTGGCTCCTGGTGGCCCTCTAAGGCAAGTGCAGCATAGGAGAAAAGGTCTGCAGGTCCCATTAGATACGTACGGTTCCTGCCACTGCTGCTACCTGGGCAGAGGCGCTGCATGTCCATGGTACATGGGTGCCTGGTGGGCAGCAAGTCCTGGAGGAATCCGAATACAACAAGGGTGCTAAAATACCTCACCACTGCCAGTATACTACTCATCCATACCATCTTGGTGCAATTTGTCTACTTGTGCAATTTTTGCTAGTGCTGGCAGTAAACCACAAATGCCTCTTAAAAAACAACAACAACAACAACAACAACACCTTAATCTGTGTTTCTCCTGTGAGAATCAAAAATGATTAATCCTTTGGTGCCCAGGAGTCAGCAGTTCAATGATGCTAAGCATTAATGAAAGCTGTTTACTTTCAAAGTCCTTTACTGACTTTGTTGTACTGTCATGGACCCATCTTTTCACTTCAATAGTTAGTTCAGAATTTTCTTCACACTCCTGATCCTTTGAAACATTAAACACGAATATGCCCAGCTGACCTTCGGCTTAGAAGAAACATGAAAGAAAACAAAAGACAGTAAGCAAAGATTTGACAAAGAGTACGGAGACAAATCGTCCTGGGTACAGGCAACAGTGCTTTCACAAAGAGAAGAAATAACTGTGGCCAATTTAGTTACAGGTTTTTAATAAAATGTAATTTTACCAACCATACGATCACAGCAGTCTTGTTAATTCATGCTCCTTTCTTTTAATAGCAGGCATCATTACCTAAGCTGTTCCTATATAATGTGGGGAAAGGACACTTGCAAGTTGGTGCTTCTGTGGTTTCCTTCTGAACTTTTTCTCTGGATACCTGAGATTATTCACACATCCTCCTGAGGAATTAGGAGGGTAAATTGAACCGAGAGCTCCAGCAGAAGCTGATTTCCAACACCCTCTGTAATGTTGCTGCTTATTAGCAGTGATGCTCTCATATTATTTTGAGCGTCATTCCCACATTGAGACAGATATGCTTTCCTTATGCAGCTGAGGAATCCAGGCAATATACAGCAGTTACACCTACAATCATCATGCGTCTATTGACTTCATGGGGGGAGAGGGAACATTCACCATCTGCCCCCCTCCCAAGCCTTCCTCAGCTGCCGTGACAGACCTTTATGCTACACTTGCAAAGTGGTTTCCAAAGTGGTAGAGGCAGTTTGGCCCAGAGCTTGTTCTCCATTTCTATTCCCCTTAGGTCTGATATGTGTAGTTCTGCTCTCTGCTAGCAAAGTGTCATCGGATTGCTGTTGTCCAGTTATAACAGTGATACGAAGTACCAACTGTCCCCTGCTTCTTTTTGGAACAGAGAAAAGTGCATCATGGACTTTGAAAGGAATTAAGGGTGGGTGAGTCAATTAAATCCAGCAGACACAGGAATTCTAATAAATATATAGGAATACAATTTGATGTGTTTTGTCTGATTCTGTTTACTTATCTAATGTCTTTTGTAAACTGTAATTGTAAGAAATGAAGCCTACATTATTGCTTCCCTTTTAAAAAAAGAATTAGTTTTAATAAAGGTGTTCAGAGTTAGCTCAGCATTTGGAAAAACAAACTATTTCCTCAAATACTAAAGAAAGATAGAGGCAAAAGAAAGTGGAAGCTTTCATGAAGGACCCATCATAAAACCACAAGATTATGGGAATAATAGGTAGATAACTACCTAACCTTAGGCTACACAGGTCAGAATATCCATACCCCCTTTTTTCTGCCTATATCCCCTTGAATATCTGATTCTACACGGTAAAGGATCAGAAAAACAGTGAAACCCCTGCAAACAAAGACAGAAATTCTCTAGTAGTAGTCCAGGCTAGAGAAGGACCTCAAACCCATAAGATTTGCATGAAAAAAGAAAGCAATTAGTGTGATATCTATTTTAAAAGTACTAATTCCAGAAGACCTGATTGCTCTCTATAAATATATCAAGGAATATATATCAGGAAGTGAGAATAGCTATTTAAAATAAAGGATAAGGCACCAGAATAAATGGGTATGCATTAACAGTGTATAATTTTAGGCTGAAAATAAGAAAAAAATTAAACAGCTTGGAAGGTAGGAGACAGGACAGGGTTCTGCTGGAGACAGTTGTGTCTCATACAGCAGAAATAAACTTCACAATGTCAATATGAAGAAATTTAATAAAAGGAATACAATCTGTGGTTATCTGGTATAGCAATCTAGAAGGTTCCTCGTGCTTCTTTTTCCTACATGAACTCCAAGATTATAGTAGTCACTTCAAATGGAGCAGTATGCTGTAATCATATTGTATTTTTTTGTTTTCTTAATGTACATATGGTGACCATACTCCATTATAAACACCATCCTGCTTCCAACTAATTTAAATCTGGCAAACTAATCATTCAGGCTGATATAATGCATGCTTGATCTCTACCTCAGATTATTCATTTACTTACAAGGGGGGGAAAAAAAGTAAGAATAACTCCAGAAAAGAGTAGGGAGTTCTGTCTTCAGTGAAGGGTTTTCTTTTTCTCCTAGCCAGATCCTAGCCAGTGGTCCTAATAACGGCACAGGACTTGAACAGAGACTTGAAACATAATACTGAGACTAATACTGGAGTAAGAGAAATTCCTTTTACACTAGAACTCTTACAGAATACCTAAAACCTCCAGAGTTTCTAATTACATATCTTGTTCTCCCAAGGCTACACAATGCTGCAGGAGACCATTGCATGGATCTCAACCTTGTGCCAGCAGATAAATTAAGATAAGATATCTCTGATCTATCATCCACACGGTGCCAGGGAAAACTCACTGAATTTAATAATAGGAATTTTAAATCCACACTTTTTCCACTGAAGCATAACAGTAGAACTTCACACAAAATTTTGTTATAGACTTAGATTACTCTCTTTTATTCTAAGAGGGGAGCAAGCAATATATTCCTCCTTTTAGGAATGAAAAAAATCAAAAGGCTACATATGTAATTCTCACTCAAGCTACAAAGAGAGCCCTACCAGACTAAGCAAAAGTAGTCCCTAATACATCGTCTCCTACCTGAATTCTGCCACATCTGTGCCTGGGTATCTTCAGTAAACATTTGTCAGGTGCTATGAGTTTTTAGATGAGTTAAATGTTCCATTAAGAGGATAAGATCTACAACTGCTGCTATAAGAGGATAAAATCTACAGCTGCTGCTATAGGAACTGAACTAAAAAGCTATGAATTGTTACAAACACTCTCTCATTTTTTTTTTTAATATCCTACGATATCAGATTTTGCAGGCGTGAGAGGGAAGGAAAGAAAAAAAATGACTTAATATTCTTCCTGGTGTAAGGATAAATATTCATAAAATGTTATAGTTAGGAAACACTGTGCAGCCCAGCTTTTCAGTGCTTTTTTTATTCACATACTCTTGTGCTTTCTTCACAGAGGAATCCTGCCTCATGCACAGTCTAGCTATTGATCATTTAATGAATTGTGGTTATACAGGAAATGAAACTGTTTTTCTAGGTACCCCAACTTCATTAAACATACACACTGAACACAGACAATATTAAGTATTAGTAAGTTAGGATAAGTATTGGGCCACACACAGATGTTGAACAGTTTCATTAACTGTTATCATTTTGTGTTTACAACTATGAGAAATCATGAATTAACGCAACAGAAAATTTTAATGTATAGTGAACCACATTATCAGTTTAGATCTGCAAGTAATGTTTTAAATTACATCTTTAGACAAAAAAAATAGCTTAAAATGACCATCCTCATAAAATAGCATGAAGCAGATTAAATAATTGGTTATAGAAAATACACAGTAGTTTTTTAAAATTTATTTTAACAAGGCTTTAATCAGAGCTGGCTAGAGATTTCTCACTTTTATGGCTGTCAGACGTAACAGCAGTTTATAACAATTGTTTGCAATCCTGTGCACCTGTTTGCATCCTATAGGTTAGTCTTAGTGCTCCTTGAATCTATTACGATATACTGAAACAATTCAACTTCAGTTTATCTGCAAAGACACATAGGAGGAAAATAGGTAAACATATATCTCTCTAAACCCTCAGGAACACTGTAAATAATTTAAGCACTTGTTCCCAACCTCGTATTTTTCTAAAATCATTTTTCTTCCCTTGCAGTACTTTTATTGACTGACTCTTTTCATTATAATATTCTGCACTGGCAGAAACGTTTTCCCTACACTAGTGTGTGCACTGTATTTTGAAAGCAAGTCAAACAACATTAGCAAGGTTTTCTTCAAAGTGACATAGACCAAAATACCTTTTTGTGCATTTTCAGGAAGAGTTTAAAAACTGATGTTTTCTTTAATTGAAAACATGCTGTACTGTATTTTACACCAAGTTTTCTTCTTTAGTCATACAAATGCTGGATTAGTTTATTCTTTTCTAATATTGATATTCTTAGAAAGTAACCGGCTATAGCACAGCACTTTTAAAATTTAAAATCTTTTCTCTAGTCAGTGCCAAGTATAAAGAGAATTTATCACTCTCTGATGTACTTACAAGTTAAGTTTTGCCAAACATTTATTTAAATGAAAAATGCTAGGCATTCTGTTTCTGGTACCTTGATAACTTTATTCTGGGGCTGTATTAAGTTGGTTTGTTGTGTAGGTCTGATTGCGTTTAAAAGATGAAGCCAACAAGATAAGCCTGGGAGCTTATTTTCTCCACATTTATAACTTTGACTGCCGCTTTACCTGAAAGTATTAGAGCAGACAGTTCATTACTACCTGAAAAGGGGACTACGTTGTATGTGATCATCTGAAACTGATGACTTTTAAAGGTCATACACAAAATGAGTTTTGCTTTGCTGCAAGTCTCTCTCCTCTGCACAGAAAGAACCTTATTTTAACAGCAGCAGTAAGCATTATGTAAGAAGAAATGAGCGATTTCAACTACCTTACTGATGCTTTCACTCTGCCATGAATTTACTTTCGATCTAATGGGGAGTATACCAGATGACTGTATTGTTAAAAGTTTCTCTTCTCTGGGTCATCATTTGAGTCATGAATTAGTAGTTTCTATGCCTTTATCTTGCTTTTACTGTTCATTTTTATAAATCTCCTATTATACATGTTCATCCATAATGGATAACAAAATTATTCCTAATTCGGTGACATTAAGGGGTTTAAAGCCTGCAGGGTTTGTGGATTTTGTAGACTCAAAAATGTACAGAGAGACTGCAAAATAGTACAATAAAGGATGTTTCCTTAGAGCGTGACTTCAGCAATTTCCCCCAATTCTCTTTTATCTAAGGATTTGTGCAATTTATGTAATGTCAGATCACAACATTCAAGCAAATACATACTCAGTCTCCTTATTTTCTTCTCTCCTAGCCACATGCATTCATAGATACTTGTTTCAAAGGACGCCAGAGCTTGACTCCTTCCCACCTAACAATTGGTACTTAACTGAAACACCTAAGTTGCCTCTGTTGTCCACAGAGAAAGACTGGCACCTTCAGAACATGATTTGGATATCCTCCATTAGCTTCCTTACGCTTTGTTCAAGACCAGTTACATAGCGTTAAATCTGAGCCAAAATATAAGGCTTGGATAGGCCTGGACCACCAAGTCGGGGAGCAGAATATTTTCTCACATATTCAAGTGTTATCTTGACAGGACATATGACATACAAAATCAGACCAATTTTAACCTGATCCAGGGAGGTTAGCTGCAGCATCTGTATTTTAGCTACTTGCTGATGGTGGGGAAGAAGGAGGCAGAAAAGGTAGAGGACAATCTAATCCAGTTAAGGAACATACTCAGGTCCTACACAATGTATGATGAGTCTTAGACAAGCAAAAAAGCAATCCAGCCTGTTGAAAGTGGAGTGTGAGCAACCTTAAGCCAGGAATGGCAGGATCTCAAGAGTCATATTTGCATTGCACTCGCCATTATGTTCAAGGGGTAGTATGCACTCACTGACATAAACACAGGTGCCTGGGGGTGGGGGGAAATCTTACTTATACACTGAATGGTCAACAATAACTTTCCCGAAGACCTGGGAAAATGAATGATATTTGATCTCTGTGAACAGTGTGATGAAGTCGTCAGTGTGTTCTCTTATATTCTCTAGGATTGGATAAATATCATGAAGATGGTGAACTGGCTACTTTAAGAAACCAGTTAAATGGTCCAGAAGCCAGAACAGCCAGAGCAACACTTTGGATAATGAACTAAGCCCAGAAGGATAAAAGAAAGTAAGCCACGTGTGTGGACTCGAACTCACCATCAGCTAGCTTGCAGACCCAACAACCCACCCATCAGCGGGGACGCCCCTGGTGACAACTGCCAAGGTTTGCTCACTCTACATGGAACAGATGTCATTATGGAGTCTTTAAATAAGAGTGGTGACATTACTGAATGTATGGAGTACACCTCCATTCCAAGCACGATGAAGGCAGAAGCTAATGTGCACTGCTCACAGGACCCTGAGGACAAAAGCCTATGGCAATGTTACTGAAATTCAAGTGAATTTTGAGCATTTCTCTCTGAGTTAAAAGGAATTTCGGCATGGGACAGGTGCTACTGCCACAACCTGCCAGATATTTGAACATATGAAATGCTATGGTTTTGAACAACTTTAAAGCTGATAGGTCATGTAGTGCTGAACAGCTGGTTCCCATCAGCCTTCTCTGTGGGGGGTGTCCTCATAGTGTTAGAACATTACAGTTCCAAAATCTCTCTCAGATATTTATATAATGATGTGAAAATGAAACAAAGAATTATCCATTCCCGAAGAATGCCTTATCTTGTTACATTTCCACTGGCATTTCTAAACAAGCGTTTGGATAAACTTCTGGTATGCAGAGAACATTTTTTCTGCATATTGATATTCATACAATACGTGTTCTGTACCATGGACAAAGTAGAGAATGGAATCAAAAGAATAATTTATCTTTTATGCCAAAACCTCTGCCAAAGGAAACAAGTAGACCCTTCATCTCAACAGCACTGAAACTTTCTCTTTCTATGTACCTCTGATCAAAGTTCTCTAATTTGTACAAGAATAAGTTATAGATAGAGACATTATGCCTTGACCTTTGTCAATTCAAATAACTGCAAGAAAAAAGGATGAAATTCTTCATTGCTCCAATTAAGTCCAGCAACATATGTCACACAGCCAACATTCTGCTGACCATATAAAAAATAGCTGAGGGAGGTCTTTTAACGTGACAAAAATAAGCATTGAACTATCTTAGCCTACACTTCGTAGGCCCCCAAAAGACGAGGAAGTTAAAGGTGATGATCCATTGTATGACAGTGTTTAGGATATTCAGATTTTACAAGTTTAATAATAACCAGGTTAGCAGAGGAATATCTGCTCAACGCTACATGGAGTAGGTCTATATGGACAGACAATGGCCTATTTAAGGAATTACCTCTCAGAATATAAAACAACTGTTATGGGTGGTTGTCCCGATCCAATATCGGGGGGGGGGGGGGGGGTTCATTACGATCCCAAGGACGAGATTAAGACGCTAAAACCGGTCAAATATCGTACAACCTTTTAACTTTATTTTCCACGGAGTGGGGAGAAAAGGTGGGGAAAGGCAAAGGGGAGGAGAGAGAGAAAGAGAGAGAGAGAAAGAGATATCACCACCCGTGGATCCAGCGACGTTCCGTTGGTCCTCTTCACCCTGGGTGTAAATTTTAGCGATGCGCGTGCAGTAATTAGAACTCGAGCAGGGTCCGACCCTAGGTTCCCGCTGAAAAGTTCGGAGCCAAATCAAGGCAAATTAAATAAATAAATTGTAAGGACACGCGTGCAGTAGTTACAGCTCGAGTTGGGTGCCTCCGAAGAGGGACCCCGAACAAAGAAACCCCTGGGCAATTATAGCTTTTTCAAATTAAGTTTCCCACCCCTCACGCGGTAGTTCAGACCAATAGTAATTTTTAGGTCTGGGGTCTCCTGCTCCTTATTGGGTCTCCTCGTTGTTCCTAGGCAGGCTGTTTTTCCTCCCTTATCTTTACTGTTGCGGTTTCTGCTGACAGATGTGTTTTGATTCCTTGGGTCCTACCCTTATCTCTCAAGGCACAAACACAAAGAGGTGTTGTTCCAGCAATTAGCACTGCCCCAGCAGTGACAGTAGGTGTTATCTTCCAAGGTCCTGAAGAAGAGGATATAATCCAGACCCCCCCCCCCCCCCAATTAACACTGTTTCAGCAGTGAGGGGAGGCTTTGTTTCCCAGGGTCCTGGCGCCCAGGCAGGCCTCACTTCAAAGCCTTCACATCCTCCCTCCTGGAGTGTGAAGCATAGGAATGCAGACTGCTTGTAACTCCCTTGTCTTTCCAGTCTGCACCAGCTCTGGGGCCCTTTCTCACTGCCTAAGGCTTCAGCAAATTTAGCTACTCATGCTAAGCAAGTTTTATAAAAGTTGTGCTAAGCGGCAATAATTTACAGTCCAGGTCCCAAAGTCTCTGCCCGATTGTGCCCTGGTTCGGCGCAGGCTCGATGTGTCCCAGGTGGTCGCAGGGAGACCGTTTCAGGGGTCGCAGCAGCTCAGTCCTGTTTCCGCCGGGAACAGATAGCTTGTTCGGGGTTATGGTTTGCTTGCACCTTATGTACCAAGAAATGTTTAAGGCAACAGTTCACTCATCTGTCCGCCACAGTGGTGTATGAAGATATTTTCAAAGCTTTAGATTGGTTGTCTAAAATATTGCAGGACTTTTTGCACTGCATATCATTAAGATAAAAAGAACCTTATCTATATATAAACCGAAGTTGGGTTCTTAGTTCACAACTGAAATCAAAAGATCATATTTAAAATACTATCTTATATCTTTTTTCTTGCAAATCAGTGTTTGGTGATCTAAAATCAACACCGAAGACAAGAAGAAATTAAAAGCTATCTAGTTCAGTGCCTTAGCAATCTATGCCATAGCTGCTAGTCAAAAATTATTTCTAAAAGTTTCACAGATACAATGAACACATTACATCTCCTTGTAACAGCCTTTTCAACCTCAGTTCTAGTTTTTCCCTTTCCTCTTCTTTTTGAGCAAAGAGAAGTAACTGAAAATTCTGGTTTCCTCAGACAGGTTTATGTTGACTTGAGGCATTTAAACCTCTTGCTGCTTGAAGTCATTTCTGAACGGGACACAGTATAAGAAACTGGCAAAACAGAGAAATGTCCCTCTTCTGATGGGGGATTCGCTGTTTGTTTTTAATGTGCAAACTCTATTTCACAAACCAACTTATTTTCCAGCCATACAGGAACCATGGTATGAGTATGAGTAATGCCCCTATATAATTATAAAGTCATACATGATGTGCCGGGTGTCCCATCAATTTTCTGGCCACATGTTACTACAGTAAAGTTGAATGGTCTAAATCATGGACGGTCTTGGTCATAGTCCCAGTCTCTATTTTCTCTTCTCTTCAACTGATTAGTTAGACATTTGGCTATATTAAGTAAAAATACCTCTATCTCACCTTCAGACTAAACAGGATATAGCACCTTTTCTCTCTAGCAATACAATCCTTGGGAATATATGTAATCTGACCTAAAACTCACTTCTTTGTCTTAGTAAGTAATATCCAATAGCTGAAAGGTAAACAGATAATTTCATTACAAACCCTTAAGAGACAGAATCAAGCAAAATGTCCATAATGCCCTCTGAATGAATTTGCTTTGTTTTGTGTATTGTCTGTGAAACAAGGGGAAAGGGGTTCTAAACTTAATAAGAATATGACAAAAATGTACAGATGCATCTTTCCTACAGTTAGAGAATTCAGAATTTCATTCCAGGTACGTAGGAGTTTGAAAGGTACAAGGAAAAAGATGGTGTAAGTTCATGTATGCCAATACCACTATAGGTTAATTCTTCTTCAGTATGCATGTTTTGTACATTTAGATTCACATTATTGACTGTGTTCAGTTCTGACACCATACCAGTAATATTGAGTGGAACTTCACAGCAGGGTATGGTGTTTAAAGACTGTGATCGCTATTCATCGTCTTGGAAACCTGGTAGCTTTGTTGCTGAATTTTCTATTTTGCTGTTATTTAAACAGCAAGTCCTTTAAGTAAGATATGGTTTTAGATTGACCTTTGCCTCCTATTTTGAATTTTGGAAGTAAATTTTCTCAAGTATTCAATATACTTGCAGTGAACAACAGAACAGTGGTAGAATTAAAAAAAAAAAAATCACTTTACTGAAGTCGCTCAATAAGCATGTTGTCGTTTCTGTGGTTCCCACCTCCCCAGTTCTCAGCAGCAAGCTGTTATGAAACAATGAATCTCTAAATCTGAAATACCTTTAGGTTCCTTACCCTTGTCTAGGTAAAGCATTTAGCAATGGCTTCACATTCTACTTTGATATTTCTCACATGTAGGAGGGCAACAACTCTGACAAATGTATAGTTTTGATCAGTATGTTTTTGATAAAAACAGCACAGAATTATTCCAAAATTTCTGAGACTGCAGTAACTTCCTAAACTGGAATGCTTTAATATAAGATCTCAAAGTACTGAAGAGGAAGAAAATTGACTTTCTGAGTGATACAGGAATTCCAGTAGTATACGAGGAACAAAAGACTTGCTTTGCCAGGTCCTGCCTGAATAGGACAGTAGTGCTGCTGGAAAGCCTAGTGTGTCACCTCTATCTTCCTGATCAGCCACTGGGACTATTACGAGCGTTTAGGGAAGAGAGAGAGGAGAAAAGAATATTGTAAGTCTAGATAGACTATTTAAGGAATGGAAATACTGTGTGTTTTTTTGATTTCCCTGCAAAGCTGAAGAGTATTCTTGCGAGAAAGATAAAAGGAAGTAAGTAGAAAACAAAAATAGAACTAGAAACAGAAATAGCCTTTTAGATATAAATTGATTGCTGCTATTGTTAGGTGGAGATAATACTCCTGCCATGAAGAGCACAGTTCTTGCTATTGTGAGAGGGTTTAAACTGAACTATTGACCTTGCATATGTGATTGGTTTTGAGTCTAAATGAGAGCTGATGGGTGACCTCTCAGGTTGGGAAGTGAGAAGGTGAAGAGTATCTGAGAGTGTCGGCTTTGCTCAAGCTTGAACCCTAATTCACCAACTGCCTATAGCATCAAACCTCTCATCCTTTGCACTGCTGCTACCTGTGAAAATACTTGGAAGACATCCCAAAGTTAAGAGCCACAGAAGAGCAGTCCTCCTAAGCAACCATGACCTTTACTGTTGCCATTGTGCAATCAGAACTTCTCAGCGCTTTTCGGGAGTCACTTCCCACAAACTTTTTCTTTCTGCTTTTAAAAAGGAATCTTTCCTTCTATCTTCTCTTGCAGAGGAAAACCAGCTTTCCTCAGAAACTACACCCATATTTTTCCCTATGACTCCAGTACCATTTGAACCCTCTTTTTGATGACTATAGGCTAGCTGACTCAAAGACAACCATTCCCTTATGACTTACAAGACAAGCTACCAAGCAGCTCCTAACCAGCTTGCAGAGCTGTAGCTGTGTAGCCCTGTAATATGGTATTGCTAGCAACAGGCCATAAGCTTTGTACCGAGTCTGCAAGGCCTCATGACTGAGGCTGGTCAGGCTTGCTCGGCCTGAACTTTTCTTGACCTGCCTGCAGCTTTACTTCACTTTGTTTAGCTGTGACAGCAATTTCACTAATTGACCAGGTGTTTGTGGCAATTTGTTTTACTTTTGTTTATCTTTGTATGGTACAATCACAGTTTTAGATAGCAGTAACAAGCAGTTATTCTATGCAGAATGAGATATTTATGACTCTAACATAATGATGTAGTGTAAAGAGATACAGGCTGGTATGACAGCAGGGGCCTTGAGAACTGGAGACACAGGATGTCGCATAATGAAGTAAAGCTGTGGGATGATAAGAGACGAGGCACTGGCTTAGCACTGGAGATCCCATGGCTATGAACAACTTGTTCATGGTCAGATAAAAAAAATGCAGACCTGCAGCTGGGCAAAACTGATTTTTATGGGTAACAAAGAGAAAAAAGTAGCTGTATCTAATATACGTAAAAGGCACCATATACAGTAAACGTGGATGAAGCACGGAGCTGCAGACCAGTGAAGAGTGAGAAAAGGTGTGAAAGTGTGCTAGCAAACACAAAAATGAGGCCAAGTGGATTCTAGAGTGAAGAATAAAAAACCGTCAACACGAACATTATATTCCTCCTGGCATAGGACTCCGGATGCTGACAACTCACCATAACCTCAGAATGAAACCACCAACCTTCGAACCCACAGGAGCAAGGGAAGGGCTTCACATTTGTATATATATAAAAGGTGAGCTGCCTCTTCACCTGTAGACAAGACTTTGAGTGTGACAGAGCACAACAGATTTTTCAGGACTCCACTGAAACAACATTGCAAAATCCATTAATTTTCTATGAACTATTCAAGTACATATTTAAAGAAAAGCCAAGTAACACAAGAAATGTATAAAATAGAGCAAGTATGTGAAATATATCAGTTATCAGTCCAAAAATTATAGCGGTATAAGTCCTTCTCATGTAGACTTTCACCACGCCACTGGAAGAGCACATATATTGACTCCAAGTTTGATTCATTTTCAACTTCTGATTACTGTGGGATGGCTGATGTTGAATGGGGTGCAAACTACCCCACAGAGACAGAAGCCATCTCATTTATTACTGGAGCAACAAGTAAAGAAGTGAAAGAAGTCGGTCTCTCACAAACAGATTTTGGGAAATTATTCAAGGCTCCACTAAGTAGAATAACACATCTGAGCATGTCCAGTCTAGATACTTTCTACATACTATTTCTGTATCAGGAACAGGCTGGAGTTTTGTTCTTAGTATATAGATCATTTTTTATGTAGTCTCATTTCACAGAGACTCTGCACTGAATGGCTTGAAAGCTTCTGTATTAAGCCACATAACAAATATAGGAATCATGTCCTCCTGTCTGTGGGGAAGTTGGGCATAGGTTTGTGAATTGCAGTAACAACTCCAAGTGATCTATTATTATCTCTCTCCACAAAAACTGACAGAGTGGATAATGTCTTCTTGCGCCTGACCAGCCCCAACATGTTTTTTCCTCTTTGCATCCATCTCCCAGTCACCAGTTCCACATTAAGATGAACTGCAGCTGACGAACTGAAGCAGTTTATGCTTTGTTGTACTACTATTACTAAAAACAATCAAAGAAAAAAAAATCCATACTGCAGTAGTGTACCCTTTTGAAAATATACCTAAAATACACTGCTTTGGGGAGGGGAAACAATCCTGGAATTTCCCTCACCTCTCCTCATTCCCACCAGTCTCCCCATTCCCAAATTGACTTATTTATTATAAAACATTTGGTCTGGAAGTATGGACTACTGAACCCCTCTGGACACAGGGACTGGACCTTGGCATCTTGGACTGAGTCCAAAGCTGGAACAAGTCCAATATACACATTATATTACCCACAAAATCACATAAGGACTGTAGGCTTTGCAACAGTGTGTTAGGATCCCCATGCCAGTATGGGCACTTAACTATACCCAGTAATCATACAATTAGGGTTCATATTGAAAAAGAGAAGGGTGAAAGAGGTATATACATAGCTTTACTAGTTAACACAACTTTATTGTTTACTACCTTATAAGTAAATCAATTATTTGCTCAATAAGCAGTTTCTTCCACCCTCTTACAGACTCTCAGGTAATTTTTTTGAATGTAGCGTTCCCAACACATCACTATTTCAATAAGAAGTTGTACTTCTGCCTTGTACAACTAATAATGAATGAAGAATGTATCATGATTTTATACAAATACCATAGCTAAAACTGCACTGTACAAAACCATTATTTTTTATCCTTAACAAGTAGAACAGATTTTGTTCTACTCCCCTCCCAAAACATGTAATGAACTTTATACTTACTTCCCACAATATGTATCTTCTCTTCCCACAATATGTATCTTCTCTTTTAAAACCTTTTTACTCCTTTTTTCTCTATTGTCAGTCACCATTTGTCAGAATCCAAAATTTAGACTTTTCTTGCATCTAGAAAGAATTGAAGAGAGATTATTGGTCAAATCCAGAAAAGGCAAAAAAGAGAGATTCCTAATGCATAAGGCGCTATATGAACCCTCATGATCAGGAGGGCCAGCTTTTAAATAAAATATGGAATAGAAGTTGGAAATAGTTTATTCTCATGTATAGATATCACTTTTAACACAAGGCTGATGGCATTCCTCTAAAAGTAGTAGCTATTTTCTTCAAATCCAGAACTGAGAGACAGAAAAATCCAATCCAGGAATGCAAGACAAGACAATCCTGTAGCCACTGTAGCAGGGTTACAGGAGGGAGGGAATTTAAACTACGTATGCCAGCCAAAAATCTTACATTGGTGCTCTACATGAGTATTTGAATCAGGATGGACCTCTAAAAGTCAGAACACACGACTCTATTTCTCTGAAGTCTAAATCACAGTAAAACCAGAGTTTATCTTGGACATAACTGCACAAGAAGTTTAATGTGATACTGGGTTCATGAATGTGCTTTATGGTATCTTGGGTCCACACAAAATCGCTAGTGGTTGAATCTGATTTTTAGTGTGGACACTGTAGCAAGGCAGAGGACGTGGACTAGAGAATCCAGCGCATGATCTGCCACATCACCCAGACAGATCAGGCCAGAATTGTATTGCAGATTCAGATCTCCTGCAATCATTCTGTACAGCCTGCAGGGGAAAAAAAAAAAAAATCCCTACATCTGCTCAGTCTTAGTCATCACTCCACTCTCTAGCTGTCCATAACGCTTTTCCAAATCATTCCCATTTTATGCCTATGACCACCACATAAATTTGGAGATCTAAGCTTTCATCTCTCTTTACTTTCCTAGCCAATATGTTACAATAATTAGGAGAGAAATAAAGACATCTCCATAAAGACAGAATCCATGGTCCTTTATGCATTTTTTTAAAGAATATAGAACTGAGCATGATTTCAGTACAGCTAAGAGAAGCCAACACATCTTTGATACCATTTCAGAACCAATTAAACCACTGGGCAGCAGTGAAAGCAGGATATGATGCCAACAGAAAGTTTTAACAAGACATGGGGCTTGACTACTTCAGTAACACCTGGTTATCCATCTCTTCTCTATCTCTCGTTACAGAGATCCTCTGTAGATCATTTAATACCCTACTCTGCTAAGCACTATTATTACTCTGTTTTTATGTCCTTCATCCTTCCATCACTTGTGGACTCTAAGTTAAAATAAATGTAAGAATACAGATATAGTAGCCTAAAGTACAGTATTTTTAATATTTCAGTAAAGTGCTGTGTAAGACACAACTGTGCAGACCACCTGTGTGTGGCTACGCAGCAGTATCCCTTTTGCCTTTTTTCTGCATTTGCACTGCTGAGATTTCATTTTTGGGGGCAGTGTTCTCAGGATATAAATGGCAAAAATCTCAGGTTGTAGTCTGCTCCTACGTACCTAAAATGCATGTATTTCTCAAATCTCCACATGTATCCTCCCTTTTTACATTAGTTCTTATGGGAAAAAATTGCCTCACTATCCATTGAATCACTAACTGTTGCATTTCTTGGAAACACATCTTCATTAAATAGCAGATCTAAATCAGGAACGTTCAGTTTTGCATGCAAGCAGAACTGATTACAGAGATAATGCTACCCTCATGAGCACAACAGGTTTCCATTTTTACCACTTCTGTGAACCTGACAGCACTGAATATAAGAATGAAGCCTAATGAAGAGCCTGCAGACATCACTGCAGTGGGTAATTCCCAGCGTGGTTGCAGCAGCAGTCATCATGCATGGAAGATTTGCATGAAGCCATAAGAAAGATTCCCCTAAGGAGGATGATTCCACTTAAGTTCTGCTTTAGACCTGCAGGGAAGCATGTATTTGGCGTGGAAAGGACTGGAGAAGGAAAAGGGTATTTATTGGATGATGATAGGTACCAAACCAAAAGCGTAAGGATAC
The DNA here is from genome assembly GCF_036370855.1 of Dromaius novaehollandiae. Taxonomy (NCBI): domain Eukaryota; kingdom Metazoa; phylum Chordata; class Aves; order Casuariiformes; family Dromaiidae; genus Dromaius; species Dromaius novaehollandiae. The sequence goes on from NW_026991284.1 coordinate 31,040, forward strand.
ATTTTCTCTTACTGCTATAGGAATAAGAAACTTCTTCATAAATCACATCTTTGGGTACTGACTAAGATAGAAGTTGCAGTCTAGAAGTGCGAGTCCATCCCCAACCCAATGAAACCCAAATGAACATGAGATATACAGGAATCTCTATCACAAATATCACAAGCATAACATAAATATAATTTTGCATAATCAAGATTATCTGCACAATTAGAAAGAAAATCTCTCCTGGATTAGAGTGTAGGACTTGCTGAGCATGAATCAAACAGCATCTGTTTGCTTTGGAAAACGCAGACTCCACGCAGGGTCATGTAAGGCTTTTGACACTGTTTCCTATAACATCCTCACAGGCAAGTTCAAGAAGTGCTGGCTAGATGAGTGGACAGTGAAGTGTATTGAGAAATGTCTGAATGGCAGAGCTCCGAGGGTTGTGATCAGTGGCACGAAGTCTAGTTGGAGGCCTCTAGCTAGTGATGTCCCCCAGAGGTCAAGGCTGCATCCAGTCTTGTTCAACTTATTCATCAGTGACCTGGATGAAGGGGCAGAGTGCACCCCCAGCAAGTTTGCTGATGATACAGAACTGGGAAGAGTGGCTGATACACCAGAGGGCTGTGCTGCCATTCAACAGGCTGGAGAAATGGGTGAAGAGGAACCTCCTGAAGTTCAGTACAGGGAAGTGCAGGGTCCTGCACGTATGGAGGAATAACCCCATGCACGAGGACAGGCTGGGGGCTGACCTGCTGGAAAGCAGCTCTACGGATAAGGACCTGGGAGTCCTGGTCAGCCTGCAAGGTATCCTTGGAGTAAAGCATTGCCAGCAAGTCAAGGGAGGTGATCCTATCCCTCTACTCAGCCCTGGGAGGCCAGGGAATTTATCAGTGTGTATAAGTATCTGAAGGGAGGGTGAAAGGAGGATGGAGCCAGACTCTTAGTGGTGCCCAGCAATAGGACAAGAGGCAACGTGCTCTAGGTGACCCTGATTGAGCAGGGGGGTTGGACTAGATGATTTCCAGAGGTCCTTTCCAACCTCAGTAATTCTGTGTGTGTGTCTGTGTAAACACCACTAGAGCCTGCAGGCTGTGGGCCATATACCTTCCATTCTCCTCAGCCTCTGCAAGGCCTCAGCTGAAATCCTCTGCTATGAAAAGCAAAGGTCTGGGAGCTACAAAACATGACTTGTGACAAAAGGAGGACTTAATAGGGTTGGTTACAAAGAAGAAGAGAAGAGAGAGTAGATAATCATCAAGTTCACAGACAGCTAACAAAAACAAGCTAGCAAATACACTGTTCCTCAGAACCACTGAGGATGTAATATAAAAGAAGGAACTACAATTGTAATGAGACTGATACCTGACAGACAGAGTTAAGACAAACATTAAGAAAAATATTCTAATGTAAGAGAGAATATGGTGGTGTCTTCATCCTTTGCTGTCTTTAAAATATATTGGACAAACTTCTTTACAAAGTAACAAACATAGTTGAGGACAATAAAATAGATCTCAAGACCTTTTCATAATCCTGTAATTCTGTAAAAGTCACAAACAATTGATTCTTATTGTTCTCATAATTCTTTACGCTCCTGACCTTGTTCTGTCATCTCTTACAGACTTTATATATGTCTTCACTCTTTACCTTTCTTCTAAAGAAACAAAATCTGTATCTAGAAATGCAATGCTTAGCTTGTACTCTGAAAAGTTTCCCATACTGCATCCCTGAAAAACACTTTCAAAATAAGTTATTGGCCAATACTATCTGATACTTCTTTCCAGATGAAGGCAGAGAAATAACCGAGGAAAAGGAAGAAGCTACTGTTTTGATTAAAAGTGCACTAAAAAAGGGGGAATTACATTCTTCTGTTTGAAAATTTTCATCAAAGAAAGTAGATGATCACAGCTAAGGAATGGTAAACTAGAATTTTATATGGCCACATTCCCCAAAATCAAAGACAACTCTGGTGAAGTCACAGACCTAAATCAAAGCAGCATTGTGATTCCACCTTGTCACAAAATGCATTCCCTGTAGTTCCTTTACTTTCTTCTGGAAATTTACATCAATTAGTTCACATTCTGTTTACAGCTTTGAAGAACTTATATGCCTTGATAAATCACAGCTGAGATATCACTGCCCCCGGAATGAACCACATAGCTGTGAAAAAATGCAATTTGGATGGGTAGGTTAGAAATAAAAATAAAAATAAAAAACTTATCTCACAGGATTTACTCAAAAAGAAGGCAGCATATACATGAATCACTATTGCTAAGTAGCAATTACTCTTTTCTGTGGTTCTATCAATAGTCCATGTCCTTTCTCCACTTCTCCATGAGCCCACTGCAGCTGCCAACTACAAATAATATTTGGGGTTAGTCTGTTCTGGGGCTTCTCTTTGTCCTCAGATTAAAAAAAAAACACAGTTACAAAAGGACAAAACAGAAAATCAGGGAAGGATGTGTTGGGCTATTGCTATTGTATGTCAGCAGGATGTTTCCACACAGCATGTTTTCTCTGAAAAGGCAGGGAAGGAGAGTTTGGCAGGTAGATGGCAATGGAAAATGAAATGGCTAGCTGCCCAGCCCCCTTTCTGTGGATGAGGGATGCCTGTGTATTCCTTGCCTACTCAGCGCGCTTTGCAAGCCACAGGCAATGGATGCTTCCTTCAGCATTTGTAAATTTTGTATACATTTTGTAAATTTTCCTTCTAACATTCACACACTCAGCTTCCACCTTTTTCTCTGGGCTCTGCTACAACTCACATTAACATTCTAGTTAACCTGCTAATCTCTTAGCACAAACACAACAGGCCACATTAAACAAACAACAGATGGAAATGTGAGAGACCTAATAGCTACACTGTGTGAAATACCCTGCAATTAGCAATGACTTACACTGATTTTTTGGTAATGGTCCTTCCAGAGTCATTCAAGTTTCCACCCACGGATGTATTAAATTCTCAAGAATGAATTTAAATCCAGCCCAGTACTTTCCACAGTGAGAAATGTTCGTTTGCTATATAGCATGGTACACTTTAACTTCTCTCTTTTTAGTGGTTCCTACCTGGTTGGTGTAATTTGATTGCTGGAAGTGATTTCATTTGCTGCTGGATTGGGCTACTGGATTATCTGCAAGAAATTATTCATATCAGACTCTCTTCTTTCACAAGAAATCCACCTTTCTTTTTGCTTCTTCCTACTCCAGGGAAGACCAGATTCCACAAAAGAGAACTTTCAGTACTTATTCAAATATTTATGTCTAATGGGAGAAACAGATACTAGCAGAGAGACAGACACCTCTCTCTAGCATGAGGAGGGTTTTTTTTTTTTTGTGTCTGATTGGGTACTAAAAGCTGTTAATATTGCCCAATATATCTGGGAAGAGTTTGGGAAAAATAGCTTGCATTGCATCAGATCCAGACGCTGGGACAGCAGCAGCACTTCAGTGGTAAAATATTCTCTGTGGATACTTCCTATTTACTCTTGTTTGTTCCTTTACAACACCACAGCCAATTACCCAGCATATCAAGACACCCAATGTTCATGCAGAGGAGAGCAAAGAAGAGAGCAGCAGATCAAATCATGCAGGAAATTCAGCATGCCAGCTGGGAAATACTCAGGTGCAACTCAGGGAAAAATATCACCTCCTGTTTGCCTGTTCTGGAAAACTGCTCAGTAGAGAATTACTTGGCAAATGGCTGCTATCAACTGCTCTGGTACAACTGGATAATTCAATGTCTGGAACTCTGCTATTATAACAAACAGGAACAGACAAGGTATAGTAAGTCAGTTACAGCTCTGGAGACTTCTACAACAATCATAAAGCAACTGTGATGCTTTATTAACCTCCAGTTGGGTTTGGCAGTGTCTAGAGAATAGCCACTCTTCTTCTGCACTCAGAAATGGTAGATCCATTGCTAGCCAATATGCTAGTGCATAAATGACAATGTTAATCAGGCTTCTGCTCC
>NW_026991285.1:2500-50000 GCF_036370855.1 Dromaius novaehollandiae
GCAATCGGGGGCAGAATTGCACAGTTTGGGATGAGCTGCCACAACAGCTCATCAGTACCAAAAGGGAACTCAGGCTTCCCTTCCCCACCTTACCTTATGCTGGGTCTGGAGCCTCCAGAACTGGTCTATGCTGTTTATGTTGCTAAAATGACTAAATGAATGTGAGAATTTGGGGGAGAGAGGGTTAAATTGACTGCTACAGTCAAAAGGCTATTAGGAGTGTCAGAGCTGCTGTAAAACAGTGCCAGGATGCAACTGGGTTGAGGAGGGAGGGGAGGCCGTGGCGCACTCCCCTTTTCTTAGACAGTAAGCCGTGTTGGCTCCCTTGCTTGTGAAGAGCTGTACACTCTACTGCTGAAGGGAGGGAGGGGAGTTAAATTTTCCCTCCCTCTCTGCTGCCCCCCCGCTTTTTGTTTTCAAGGTTGGTTTTAAACTTAATTTTTTCAGCTGGTCTTATGCTATGGCTCCCCAAGAAGCTGCATCAGCATAGCTGAGCAAAGATGATTCACATACAGGGAAGAACAGGATCAGAAAGGGAACAAGAACTGCTGTAGCCACTGTGTCATGTAACTTGATTTTCCTTATGCTCAATTATCTCTGGCATCTGTTTGGAACCTTCCTCAGATAGACAAATATTTGTCTAATTTGCAGGATACTGGTTTGAATGGGAAAGCAGACTACTTAATCTTCTTATGGAATTTATTCTTTTTAGTGACAGAGGATGATTTTCTTTTCCCTGAATAGCTTGTTTTATGGGCAGCTATGATCTTTATGGGTGATTTTTTTTTTTTGCTTATTTATGCTGAAAATTAAAGAGCAAAATTATATTGCTATTCTTGAAAGCTAATCAGCATTATCTCCTGTGGTATTATGGATACAATCGAGGTCAAACTAACTGGCTGATGCACTGTACCTGGAGATGTGGTTTTACACTGCACTAGTGCAGTGTACTATTGAAAAGGATGGTCCTGGCTTTTCCTGGTCAAATATTCGTAATTGTTCTTTTGTCCCAATGTTAACGGTTAGGAAGACATTAGGACTCGACACGGTGCAGAACAGGAGTGGGACTGTGTGGCCAGACACAGACTATCCCTTTCAGCAGTGGCCCAAGTTTTAGAAATGTTTAAGCTGATTGTAAAAATCTCACTCTCCATCTTGGGATTGATTTGCTGTCCGCTGCCAGGGGAAAAAAAAAAAAAAATCATCTGCAGTGCTGATGGCTAGACTGTGCAGAGAAGTTTTTCTTAAGTAGTCAGAGGTGTGTGAACAGAGACCTCTATGTTTTTTTAAAAAAAAAAGAAAAGAAAAAAAAAAGGAAAATAGGAGACACTTGCTAGTAAACAAAACTAGGATGATGAATTGATTACTCTGTTGGTGAAAGACAGTCTAAATTTAGACACTCTCCAAGCACATCCATACATGCAGCATTAGTAACTACAATAAAATTGTTTACTGATCAGTTTGTTAATGCAGACTGAGTAAGCAGCACTCCAAAGCACAAGAGGGAGCTAGTAAAACTTCTGCACCCACCATAATGTCTGGCACTAGCCAACGGACATTAAAATTATGGTGCCAAGGCTTTAGCTGTCCAGGACACGTGCAGTGCTACTTTTCAAGGGTTCAGACAGCGTGTGCAGTGTTTGAGCTCTGTCTATGTGTTCAGCGTTCTTCTATTTAAACACCAAAGAAGAAATTCCACTTTGTTGCCTTTGCAGGGTGCAAATTAACAGCTCTTGGTCATACTTACATAAATCAATGAAAGACCACAGTCTATGAGCACCTACCTATATTTGGTTCTGGTTCAGCTTCTTAGGGCTTGACAAACACTGCTAATAAGCAAAGCCCACCTGTGCTTAAGCAGGTGCTGCCTTGCTGAAGCTGGGAGACAGGAACAGGCGGTTCATTTGCACACCTTAAGATTATAGAGTACCTCAGTGTAGCAGTTCTATCCCTCTGTCTCTGGCCTTAGTCAGGGTTTTGATATTTCTGTATATTGGATAATGTTTTGTAAAACCTAATTGTATTTCCTTTCAGAAACAGCTATTTGCAACTATTTAAACACTGTACTTTTATGTCCTAAGTCTTGTGTCTAAACTGCAGGCATTGGTTTCCTATACATTTATAGATAATGGAAAAATATAGATGGGCTGGGGTTTTTTTGCTGTTGCAATTGTTTCACTAGAGGCAGACTGTTATGAATTAAATTAGTCTTAGCAGTTAAAGCTCTGAAAAGGCCAAAAAATCAGGAAGAGGGCATATGTCAGCCCTTCTGCTGGTATGTGGAAGGTTTCAACAGGCAGACAGAGGTCAACCTTGATGTTTTCATATTTACAGTGACAAGATACATAACACATCTGTTGAGTTTTGTGATCTTGTACTCAGTGCTATTGCTCTAAATCTGTCTTGCAGCTTTTAATGTAACTTAGTTAAAGCCAAGGTGGTTTTAAAATTGATTTTATTTTTCTTCAGGGTAAATTTTGTACTTTTTAAAAAAATTATTTCTGCATTTACCAACCGAGTCATTCTCTCAATGCTGCAGAGGACGCAGCAGGCAGAACAGCGAGCACGCCCACATCACTCTCGCCAGCCAACTGTGCCGGGGAGCTGGAGCTGGAGCTGCTCATGCACTGGGCTGAGGCACAAAGCTGTCTTTGGAAACTTGCAGTTCCAGTTGCCCAACTCTCTCATTCAAGCATCATGTTATCCAGGCACAGACTGGAATGGCAGGGGCAAGGATTGATGTGGGGGGCTGAACTGCCGCCTATGCTGTTAGTTCTGAATAATTTGTAAAAGTGTTCTACATTTTGTAAACTTTTTAATGTGCTAAAACTTGGTTATGAGGTAACATTTGCAAATAAGGGGTAATTTGTGTATTTGTTTTTGTATTTTGGTCCAATTTTTTGTTGTTGCACCCTAAGTCCAGCCAACTGGGCAAATAGTTGTTAAATCTTTATATTGAAACAAATAAATGCATTTTAAGGGATACTGTACAGTTTTGTTATTCTAGACCTACTAGGCACTGTGTGCGTCTTGCGTATGACTTCGTAAAACTAGGTAAGAAAACTGAACTTGGCTTTCCACTTCAATTTGTAATGCTAACAGATTTCTAGGGGGCCTTGAATGTTTGACAGCTAATCACCAATCAGATAAGAATATGGATTCTCCTCTAAGCTGTCTGTAATGCTCGTCTTGGTCTACTCTGCATGTAGCCATTCCTTTAAAAGAGAGCAACGATTATCAGCATTTCTGGATAGTCTAAGCATTCAAGCAGGACTTGTGCCTGTTATCTGGCAATCCCCACAAGAGAAACCTGAGTCTACCTTGCTGACAGATCCTTTAATCATTGCTTAAATACTTCCTGTCCATATCTTATGGATGAAAAGCACAGGCAACAGTATATGATGTCTCTCTGTACTCTCCTTCCACTTCATTATGATGTGACATTTGAAAATAAGGGGTAATTTGTGCACTTGTTTTTGTATTTGCCACAACTTTGGTAGAGAATGTTGTTTATTTCCTGTCCTGTTCTACGTCACTTCACTAGAACAACAGAAGATTTCAGCCTAAAACTTTGTCCAGAAAACTACTCGAAGGTACTTGAACTGAAGTTCCATCTCTAATGCACTTCACAAATGTTTCTGGCAGTAATTAAAGGACCTTTAGGTATACTGCAAGTGTTGTGACCCAGTCCATCTCAGACCAGCAAGCATGTAATTGTGTAAGTTTCCTGGCAAATACCGTTCCTGGAAAGAGAAAATATTGAATATGCCCACCTTTCTGACTGGAGTTTATTATATGTGCGTTGCAGGAGGTTTTCACCAGTCTGGGAGCAGAATCAATACCACAGCTTCATTTCTCTAACAATGCTTAAAGCAGAATCATTATACTAGACTTCTGCCTAAGCATCAAGTGCTTTATGGAAACCTGAGCAATTTCTTTTTCACTTGCCACTGCTAGTTATTCTCTAAATCTCTCTGCAACTCTAATCATTAAGTCAGCCTTTCACTGTTTAATACCAACAATGTAGGTAAGTTGTCAGCTCTGAAGCATCCTTAATGCTCAGTGTTAGTTTCTTTTCAGTGTAATACTACATAGCAGGCTGAAGGAGCAAGAAGAGCAGGGAACTTTTGCTGGAAGTTTCACTAAGTTTACACCTCAGTGAACTATGAGTTCTAGGTAGATGTTACCAATTTCAGACTAATGATACCAAATCTGTAAAATGCTAAAATGACAGTCTAAGCTATTTGCTTAAGTAGCTTTTTCCTGCAGAGTTAAATTTTATCTTCCACATAGAGGCTTCAAGCAAGTGGAGTAACATCTGTATCAATCCTCAACATCTGAAGATTACATGGATTTTTTAGTTATTTATTTTTTTAAGAATTTGCACCTATGGACAGGAGACACAAATCTTAGATTAGTCAAAGGCAAAAACATGCGCAGGGGCACATTAAAATTTTCTGCTTTGTCTCAATAATTGTCTTACAGAGGGAGTACGTTCCCTTTCACTCATACTCAACAGAAAATGTCTCTCAGTGCAACAGACATTTAATTCAGGAAACACGGTTTTAGAAGTCAGTTTTCCCTCTGTCTTGGGAACTGTGTTTTGTCATCAGCACAGCTGGATGGGGGCTTTGCTGCCTCACAGGAGCACACGCCTTCCTCCCTCCTCAAACAAACATCCCTTCAGCATGAGCATAGCTGTCCACGCCGGGGGGAGGAGGATGGCCAAGCCTTCCTCCCCTCCTGCCAGGCACCCCAGGAAGCTCTGCCACCAAGCCAGAGTTACTGTAGGGACACTGAAAACCAGTGCTGACAGTTACAGCTGTTGAACTAATGGTTCTGGTACGCTGTTCTCACTGGATCTCCTTCCCAAATAAAAACTTAAAAATGGCCATACTGCCTTAGACTAAAAGTTTTGGGGGAAGGGAAAAAATTTCCTTCCCTGGCCCACCATACATTGAAGGAACCCCGTAAGTTAACGAAAAATCCAAACGATCACTTTTTTTCTGTAAAATGGGGTCAACATTGTTATGGAAATTAGGCTTGTCGGCCACCATAACAGGGCCCGACCCTAGGTTGCCGCAGAAAAGTTCAGAGCCAAATCAAAACAAATTAAATAATTAAATTTTAATGACGCGTGTGCAATAATTACAGCTCAAGCTGGGTGCCTCCAAAGAGGGACCCTAACATAAACAAATCCTGGGCAATTACAGTTTTTTCAACTTACATTTCCCACCCCTCACGCGGTAGTTAGACCAATAGTAATTTTTTGGTCTGGGGTCTCCTGCTCCTCATTGGGTCTCATCGTCATTCTGAGGTAAGCTGTTTTTCTCCTTATTTTTGTTTTTTGCGGTCTCTGATGACGGTTGTACCTCTGTTTTTGTTGGGTCTTACTGTTGTGTCTCAAGGTCCTGAGGAGGAGGAGGAGGTGATTCTAAATCATAACAATTATCACTGCCCCAGCAGTGAGCTAAGGCTTTGTCCCTCAAGGTCCTAATGCCCTGCACTGGTCTTATTTCAAAGCCTTGACACCCTCCCTTTCGGAGTGTGAGACGCAGGAATGCAGACCGCTTGTAACTTCCTTAGCTTCCTAGCTTGAACCAGCTCTGAGGCCCTTTTCTTACTGGACTAAGTAAAAGTTCATTATTTTATCTAAGTGCGGCCTAAGGCTTCAGCAAATTTAGCGCCTCATGCTAAGCAAGTTTCATAGAAGTTGTGCTAAGCGGCTACCTCTAGACAGTTTCGGTTCGCTATTCTTTAACAACATGACTAATGTACCCATTAGCTGGACACGACATGAAATAAATCGCTCATGGCAACGCAAACCTTGATATTCTTTAAAATTACACCTTCTACTATGAGATTAATATGAAGAAAGTATACTGAAATTATTTCCTTGAAGATATTATTTGACATAAATTTTGCTGCATGAATTCATTTTTCAACTTAGTACTATTTATCCTGTTGAATAATGTTCCTATTGTAGCGCGGGGAAGCGTATTGGTCACACCAGTGTAACTGGTTCTGCAACCAAGCTGCGTTCTGTGAAAGTCAGAACCACTTCCACCTCTCAGAGAGGAAGAGGCCCAATGCTGGACATAATTCAGTGTTTAAAGTTAGACATAAAAAGTACAAAACTGGACCTGAAATGCTGATATAAGTTGGAGTGTTCAGTGACTCACTTCTGAATTAGACTGCAAGCTGCACCTGTCCAGTTTGTTCCTACAGTAGGCAAAATGAAAAGACTGAGTTAATCTCAGAGAAATATTCCTAACGTCATTAGCATCTAAAACACCAATTTCAAATGTTCCAATAAAAACAAACAAAAAAACTGACCAAGCCACACAATTAAGCAGAGAAACATAAAAAGAAATGGTGATTCTTTTTCCTTATTTTATTGGATAAATGATTTAAAAGGTAATAACAATAGTGTTAAAACTACTACAATATCTTTCCACAGCCATATCTCACAGACCCACAGATAACCTTCTATATAATCATTTTTTGCTTTTTCCTCATTTTTATCTTTTAAGCCATACTTATATTAAAATGCCCATTTCAACAGTTTCTTCACACTAATAGCAATTAAATGTGGAAGGAAGGAGGATCTAGTTATAAAGGAAGGGGTTTCAGGTAATCTGTGATATTATTGTAATCAATCAAGTTGCTAAGGAAGGAAGGAAAAGAGAGAGGCCTTACAAGCTACTCCAGGTAGCTTTAAGCCTATTGTGTGTCACCGTTGCATTACAGATAACTCAGGATGCTGGTGAACAATTCAAAGTAGTTTTTTGGTAACATATAAAACACTAAAATAACTTAGAAACTAGATCCAAATATTTTGAAAAGAATCAACTTTGATATACAAAAACAGTCATAAGTTGTTACAAAAGTTTCAAACAAAAGTTTGTTTTCTCAGTGCGTTTATGTACCAGCGCAATTACTGGGTCCAGAGCAAAGAAAGAGGTTTTTATTCTTTACTTTTTCTTTAACAGTAATAAAAAATGAGGAAAACATATCTTTGTATATAAAGAATCATCGCTGGTCTTAAGAATAAATGTAACCAGAAACCCTTAAATCTGAGAGGCACACTTTGGGTTTCCTTTTTTTCTATTTTTTTCTTTTTTTTCTTTTTTTTTCCAACATAAAAGGAAAGTCACCAGTTTATTTAAATGGAGTAGCTACTCAGACGCCCCAAATAAACTTAATTCAATTAACATCACTAGCAAAAATCAGTTAGAAACTGTACAAAAATAAAAAAGTTAATACATTTAATCCTGCAGGGATTTTATAAGGACTGGAAGGCAGGCTTTAGGAGCAGCATTTGGGCATGGCTGGAGGCTTCTTTGGTTCGATCTAACACACACAAGAGATGTAACCTACTCCAGGCAACAATTTTAAAACCCCGCACATTTGAAGACAAGTAAGGAGGTCCATATACAAACGCCAGGGTGTGCCAGTGGATTGGACTGTCTCGATTAAACAGCAGTATATCTGAGGTGAGAACTCGAGCGTGCCCTCCCCCTGCCACCAGCAGCAGCGGGGCGGAGATGGTGGGACGTCAGTGCTACAGCAGTCGGGGCAGAAGGCGGCCGCTTGAAGCACGACTGAGCAGCAGCTTCACGTCAGCTCTAGGGGTTTGTCGTCTAACTCAGTTTACAGAGCATGGTTTTTAGGAACATTAAGCAAAAGAATTACAAGAAAACCCTTTTAATGGAATAAGGCAAACTGATTAGTGCTCATTGGAAGTTAGCGTTCCAACTTAAAACAGTGAAACAGGCTACGTGGTTGTACCTTAACTTCTTATAAAGTACCCCAAATAATAAAAAAAAGTCTTTATCTAAAACCAGCGACGTATCTGAAAGGGCAATAAACATAATTACAAGGGAAGGCCATTTACGAAAGCGTTTCTTGATCAGCTTTAAGCAAACAGACCTATTCTGTCCCAGTGCATGTCACAGTGAACTGCACATTTTGTACAAATAAACCCACAGTTACACAGAAAACATCTGAGGAGGTAGGTGCCCTAGAAACACTGTAGACAGACTGATTATTCTAAGCATTTTTATAAAATATCATACAAATCTGATTGACCGTAGACTTTGTAACAGTTTTTTTAATTAGTGATGCAAAACTCTGGTCCAGAAGGGTCTGGCATTAACTCATTTTAAAAGCACACCTTTACAGTTTGAACCATATTTTTAAGCAACGGCTACTGAGAGTTAGACAAAAATGCGTTGTGCATTATGCTGTGTACAAAAAGGAGACAAAACTATCCTTTTTTCCCCCCAAGCCACGGTGGGAAGTATTGCTGACCTCGTCCTTAAAAACCTGCAGGATTGTTTATTCATCAGTATAGCATTACTACACTGGTAAGAAATTCCGTATAACATCTGCATATATTGAAGATTTTTTAAAAAAATCTGATATGATTTTAGATCCGCATGACCAGTCATGTGACCTGCTTGAGGTTGATTAGCACCTTTCAATACATATATATTTTTATATATAATAGATCTTTTTAAAAAACTTCTAACAATGAGCTCATACAGAAGCATGAGCATGCTGTAACGAGATGACAGATAAAGATGGGGTTGGATGACTTCTTTTTGCAGCAGACAATATGATTCAGTTTGTGCTCAGTTTCACCTATAAGGGCAAAGAGGAGAGGCGGAAAAAAAACCAAAAACCAAAAAAAACCCCTCTGTCAGGTAGCCACTTGTTCACAATTTCCACTTGAAGATTAATCCATTTAAAAATGTTCCCCAAGTAGAAACACAACAGTATCATCCAAAATAGCCTCTATATAAACTTCTATTAATTTCTGCAGCGTCTGCCTGGCACCTCTTGGCTCCTGAATTTTCAGGCCCTCTGTTTATTTATAAATTAAGGCACCACAACTGAAAATGTTAATATTTGAACATCAGATGCTGTGGATGAAGGAATGCCGAAGACCTTCTATAAGAACCTCCATAAAAATTAAGTAGCAAAGCTAATCTCACATAAGGGATGAGCATAATTTATCCAAATCTCTTTTTGAAACACTGAAACATTTACAATTAGTCTGACATTTGTTACATCTTAACTCAATTTAGCTATTGGAATTCTGTTGTATGTATTTTTTACAAACCTCTGTTATTTGAAATAACTGTAATTTCTGCTTACTGCAGTTTACTCATCCGTATTAGGAAGGTCTTTTCTATAACAGATAGGATGTGTTATCCCCTAGAACATGCGCTGAACTATGACAGGTATTAGTGGGAGTTCTGCCCCCCCATGGCTGGGGGCGCCGGGCCCGCCTCTGAGCCGCGCTCCCTCACGGAGCCGAGATCCGCTCCCGCTGCCTGAGGTCCCGGGCCGCTGCTCTGAGGGCGCCGATCGCGGCGCGCGGGCGAAGGGCCGTTGGGCGCGCGGACGAGGGGCCGTTGGGCGAGGGGGGCCGTTGGGCGAGGGGCCGCTCGGCGGCCGTCCGGCGTCCAATCAGCGGCCGTCCGGCGTCCAATCAGCGGCCGTCCGGCGCCCGGGCAGCGGCGGCTGGACGCGCAGGGCTGTCGCACGGCCCCGAGGGGCAGGGGGAGCAGGGCGCGCAGGCGGGGGAGGCCGAGGCCGAGGGCAGCGAGCCGAGGAGCCCGGCGCAGGACGGCGTGGGGGCCGGGTAAGGGGAGAGAGGCGGCCGCGGGGCGGGGCACGTGGGAGTGCCGGCCGAGGAGAAAGGCAGTCCTGTAACGCTCAGGCGGAGGAGAGTGAAGGGTGTTAACGGGGCTGGGAGGGTAACGGGTCTCGGGGCGAGCGGCTGGCACCGCCGTGCAGTGACCCCGTTCATCTGTAACTCCTCTCCCCTTGCAGGCTGTTGCTTGCAGTTACCGTCCTGGCGTCAAGAGGAAAACCCCCCCAGTGTAGCCTTGTTGTGGGCTGCTGGCTTCTCCTGAAGCTCGGGAGGGAACAGAGGGGACGTCCTTGCATTTCATGTTTCGTCAGCCCGACAGCATTTTGGCTTTGATTCCATCTTGCTCCTACCTGTTCCTGGACAGTGACGGGGAGGAGAAGAGGCACTATCCCACCATGTCCCGTTACAGCCTCCATAATCTCCTGGACTGGCTGTACGGGGGGGTGGAGCCCAGCTTTGCTGGCAATGGAGGGCCAGAATGCGCTGCCTTTCTCTCCGGGCAGCAGCGTCTGCTGGAGAGCTTGGTCTTCCTCAGTGTGGGTTTTGTGGAGATCCTTCTGTCCCTGTGGAAGCTGAGGCAGCTGCATTGCAGGGAGCTGGAGGGTCATCTGCTACAGCAGCCCCAGGCTAAGCAGGAGAGCTTGGGCAAAAATCTGCTACTGGTGGCTCTCTGTCTCATCTTTGGGCTGGAGGTGGGGTTCAAGTTTGCTACCAAGACTGTCATTTACCTACTGAGTCCATGTCATGTGGTCACTATGATGGAGGTAAGGCCCATGTGTGGTTACCAGGAAGTTTGCTTTAGCTTTATACTTGCAAGGCAGTATTTTTATATAGTCAGTTGTGGACCAAAAGTGCATAACAAGGGTACAAATGTCAAGAATTGATATAAATTTTTAATAATGATTTAGTTTTTAATTGGCCAAACTGAAATCGATGAAGAAGCAAACGTCAAATGAAAATACTAATGTCAAACTTCCTGCTTGGAAAGGCAAAAGATTAGTTACCTTTACCTGATCATTGCTTCAAGAATAGAAAATGCTGTTTCCAGTGACAGCAGTGGTAAAATTTGCACCAAATTTAATGAAAGCAAGGCTGTTGCTAACAGGCTGATGTAGTTCACTGGTAACGTTTTCAGGTAAGTTTTTTTTCAGGGATGTGAATGTGTTTTGTGAAGTTGTTGAAGAAATGAATTACTCCTCGTGCAGAAAATTTTGATACTGGCTTTCTAATTTTAAAAGCTGAATGGTAAGGAGGCCAGTCTTACCTCTGTCACATTTATCTGTGGGATGAAATAAGTGGTCTGGCTGAATACCTGTGGGTACACTGTGTAACTTAATGACTTGTGTCTAGCTTGCAGATGCACTTTAATATACAGTTTGTGTAGCGGTTGGAATACTGGAAATGTTCATAAACAATTATTGAACTGTGATATCTAAACCTTATGAGCTCTATTTTCCAATGGTCCTGTACATGTACCTAGAAGTCACCTTCACTGAGAATGTAATTATTTTTGACATCTCCCAAACTCCTTTATAATTTTGTTTAATTTCTCTAATGCTCTAGCCTCAACACTGGACAATTTACAAAATTTAAGCTCAAGAATTAATAAAAGAATGTCAAAAAGACTTTCATAAAAGCTGCCATGATAAAAATATCTGTCTAATAGCAATAACAAATAAAAATCAAACCAATGTAGTTCTTACTCTCAGTCTCCCTTTGCAGAAGGCAAAGGATCAGGGGCAACTGATCTAGGCTGTATCAGATCAAGCCAGTTCTTACTTTCACTCCTGGAGAGCATTTTCTGAAAAAGGAATGGTAACATTGTTTTCTTGTAGTACCAGAGGTCTAAGGGAGATGGGTATCCATTTAAGAGGGGAAAACCAAGCTCTTTACAGAAATATGCAAGACATTTATAGCAATTAACTTGCTGTTCCAGAACTTAATTAGTAGGGTATGTAAATTGCTTAGCAGTGATGCAACGTTAGCTCATAGGACTATAGGACGCTTGCTGCCCATAAAGTAGTAACAATAGCTGTGCAATCAATTAGTCAATATTGGTAATGAAATGGAAAACATAAGTTAGGCAAGAGCTGTAGAAATATTTGAGAAATGAAAAGAAATGGAATGTGGCCATGTTATTTTAACTCTTAATATTTACTGGAAGATTTTCCGATTAATTCTCTGGATTAGAAGGTAAGGTTAGATTACTGTTATGACAGATAAGTTTAGTTCCCCTGATATGGTATTATGATATTATGTTACAATAGTAATGTGATATTTATTATAGGTGTTCAGAAAAAGCTGGTATTTATGCATAAATCAGGGAGCTACTATTATTTAGCTCATTTATTAATGGTCTCCTCCGGGAAGACAGAGATTTACCTTTTGTAGCGAGGCATGGGCAACTCTCTTTAAATAATCTCTTTCAGACCACAGTTGCAAACCAGTTGTGGAGCATGTTTAAATCTATGCTAATAACTAATTGGAAATTAGTTATTATACAGCAATTTATTCTGTGAAATTCAGAAGATGGTATGTCAGCAAAATGCAGAAGTTACGCCTCTTCATCTTTAAACAGCTGCCTTAGGTATAGGTAGGCCCATGTTTAATGTCGAGGATGAAAACAGTTGCAAAACAACAGCGTTCAATAGAGAAAACAAGTTAGATAACAAGACTGATGTCTTCCATCAGCAAGAAAAAATATATACGGTTGGAATCTTGTGAGTTTTGTTCTTCTGCTCTGAGTTTGCTCAAGGCAGCAGGTTGACAATGAGATATATGAAAATACAATGTTACCATTTTCTTCTGTTCTTACAATTGTTTGTACATAATCCTGCTGCTGGGCCTAAACAATAGGATGAACAGTGGTAGGAGGTGAAGAGATGAAACGTGCTGCAACATTTGAGGTCACTGAAAGGGAAGCCAACAGTAGCTGTTGGTAAAGGTCTCTTCTTGCACTCGATTTCTGTTTTCCTTTTCTAAGCTGAGACTATTTCATCTCAGAGCAACAAAGGCTCTGGGCTGTAAGCCAGAAATATTTGGAACTGGAAACTGCCCTCCAATTTTGTCTGCATAAAAGCAAAAGTCCTGCTTTTGAATGACCTAAAAGTGAAATGAACTAACAAAATAAAATGAGACTCAAACCTTGCGGTGTATTTGAGTAGACAAAACTGCATAATATAATGGTTACTGAGTTGTGCAAATAAATGTGTTTTGTTCAGGTGTCTAATTTCTGCATATCACTTACGCCAACCAGTGTTCAAATCAAATCTCCTTCATAAGCAGGAAGAACTAGTTTAGATGTGTCATCAGAAGGCTAAAGTGTTGGTCAAACGAACATACTCATTTAAACTACCAAAACAGTTCTCTTGGTTAATCAGATTCAGAGAGCTTGTTGCCATCCTGTCAGCTAGTTGAATCATCTAGAAATAATACAGTTTATTTCCACACCTGGACTTAGTTTAGGTTTCTTGCTTAACTTTTGGAGGAAGAATGACAATGTTGTTTTTTCACCTGTGATGTAAGTGCAGCATCATTTAAAAAAGGGTGGGGGGAACCGAAACTATTTGTTTCTTGATAAGCTGCTTTTTTTTTTTTTTTTTTGATAAAGGTAGAATGGGAATTTTTGTAGTATCTTTGACAGCTATCCCACGGGGATGGAGGTGTATTTGTGCAGTGCAGTTATTTAGTTGGTGTGGTGTAGCAGGAGAAATGGCCTCTATAGAAAGTAAGAATTCTGTTATAGCTTGACTTTTTTTTTTTTTTTTAAGTTCTTTCTCTACATGGAGTGCTCTTACTGAAGATGATTTGAATACCTCTTAAAGAAAAAAAAAAGAAAAAAAGAGAAAAACAGTTATTAAGACTGAGTATGTGATTGGACCAATGATACTGCTGTATGTATAGAACATACCTTTGGCTGGAATAGACTGTCCTAAATGCAAAATTTATGTCCTTAAGAAAATGCTTTTTAGGAAATAGTCACACATTGCTGGATGGTTCTATCAAACAATGATCTTTTTAGGCAAAGGGAACTAAATTAAAGGGAAAGTGGTGGGGGGGGGAAGACAAGGGGAAGAAATGTCTAAAATATAGAGGAGTTGAGTTTCACGCAGTGATCTTGATCTTAGAGCTGAACTTTGTATAATTAAAATCAATGCTAAGTACATCTGTAATTTGATAAATAATAAATCCTATGTTCACTATTTCCAGTTTTAGCTTCTTTAGAGACCTGGAGCCTTCCTGTCCTCTGTAAGAGGCTACTGTGTTTTTTAGAAACAATGGGCTGTTTTTAGAACGTACGTAATAAATATAGCTTGACTGAGTCTGCATCATTTGGGAATCTGTCCCAGCGTATAATTCATTAATTCTCTCTCTCTCCCTCCCCCTCCCCCTTCCTCCCCCCCCCCCCCCCCAATTTTTTAAACATTGGAAAAAATCTGATTAGGTGGTCAAATGTGATTTTTAGGTGTGATTGTAAATTTAATTTTCATACACTGCTCCTAAATATCTTTTAATATTTGGAAGAGTCCAGTTAAGGTGTGTGTGTTTTTTATATTCTCTCTCTTCAAAACCTTGAATTAAAAATCTAGGGTCATTTGTAGCCTGTTGTTTGATAGTGGGTATGAAGAACGTTTGATTACATAAATTCAGTAAATATTTATAGAAATGACACTAAATAATGGCAACAACTGTATTGGGTAGTGTGAGCAATAGCCTGCATGTAAAAGTTTAATGAGTTATGCAATTTTTAAAGGGCAGCAGTATTCTAAAGCAAAGCTATTTTTTACAGAGTTTCATTCACTGCTGCATGTATTATGATTCTTGGGGAAGATATAGAGCAGTGAAGGCAAAATTTCCTATGACAATGTAAGCTCTCCAAAATGTAAGGAGATATATATGAGCATATATATGGAGCATAGTATACCTTACAGCTTATTCCCAAATCAGTACATTTAGCAGCTGTGTGAGCCTGTTGTAGCAAGGTCAACAGTCCTTTCAGTGGTCTGAAATATTATCTGGTAGACATGAAATCCTTCATTTAAACTTAAGTGGAAGATGTGCATAATCGCAGCTCATAAACATCAGATGATGAAGCATGCTGCTTGTCTTCAGCATAAAACAAGTCTTTCTTTCTCTAACTGCAAATTAACTTGCAATACTTCCTCTTAAAGCTGATTCCTGGAAAGGAAAATCATCATAGTGTGTGGTGAAAAAGGGCAGATAGAGAACAACTGAAGCACCGAGAGCACCAGTATTTCTTGGCGGCAAGGCTTATTTCTTGCCAAAGGGTGTATTTCACTGCTAGAAGGATGGCAGTAGTTCAAGGGGCACAGGTATGTTGTGTCATGTCATGTCATGTGGTAAGGGTTTATATTTATTCAGATTGACAAGTAATTAGTGCCAAGTGAATTTAGTTGTTTATACTTTAATACTTTGGTAGTTAGTGAAATGCCAACTTAAATTACCAGGAATATGGTGCTATATGCCTTGGGGTTTTTTTGGATTATGTCACTGTTCCGGTTTCTTTGGCTAACATGATGTTCTATAATAAAAACAACTATTACATATGTATTATCCTGATGTTTTTAAAGATTGCCTCTTGCTCCAGAAGTACTTAGTATGGTACATGGTGTTAATTTTTTAACATAATCAAAAATCATCTCCAAATACCTTATTAGTGAGACTGAGAAGAACAGTACGAATCTCTGGGTAATCACAGGGTAATCTCTGGGTAATCCTGCAGCTTGGAAAAATAGAAACTTATTGCATTCTAGCTTCTCTATCAAGCCAAAAACTTAAATTCTCTTAATTCTCTCAGCTAAACCCTCTTAATTCTATCAGCTTCTGATGTTATATATAAAGCAGGAGTATTCTTGATTGAGCTCATTAATAAAGCGTTTTTATGCCAAAGAAGGACTAACCTATAACTCTGAAGTCCAGGGAAATAAATGTAATAAGCCAATCACTGAAGATATAGTGGTTAGTGATTATCTCCAAAATATAATTCTCTTTGCCAATATGGAAAACAAATTATGGATTTTTGACTAGAAAACGTTGGTGGGACTGCAGGTGACTCGTATTTTACTCGGATATAGGGCTCTGCAGCGAGTGCTCAGAAAACTGGGAGAAAAACATTTCTGTTCTTCAGTACTTTGTCCACCTGAAGAAATTACAAAGGGTATAGATAGATGCAGTATTGTGAAAGGACTGAGAGTAGTTGAAACTCAGCTTTGTGGACAAACTGCAAAGGCAAGTATGGATGGTATGTGTTTTAAGGTATGATGTACATGACCATTAAAAGACTAAAAATTTTTAGAGAACAAATCTAGGAAAAAAAAGCCTTTTCCATACGGTATTGTAGCAGCTATGAGGTAGAAGATAAGTCATGTATCAAGCTAAGTTTATAGTTGTTTGCATAATTCTTCCTTCATAACAGAACTTAATTCAGTTTGGACTGATCCCTTATACGTATGGTAATTGTGAATGTCGGTGACTGTACTTTTTCTGAGAATTAATTGAAATCCTATGATCTAAGATAGTTGCTCTCTGGGCAAAAAATTAAAAATAATTTTATACAGTCATCTTCTAAGTTGTGCTCAAGAAAAAAAATCAGTGTGCTTAAGACTCGTTTTATTATCATAATTATCCTGACATACTCAAAAGGTACTATTTTGAAACTTACTTTTCAAATCCTACTAGAATAACATCAGCTGTTTTTATTTCATCTTTTAAATTAGCTCTGTAAACTCCAAAAAACAGTGTAGACTGGTTTCTTTCATATCTATATTTTGTGTTTGATGGCACTCTTTAATGGAAACCTTTTTCATGTGCAATGCCATTTTGACCTTTTTTTATTATTATTATTTTAGGCTTTGGGAGGCACTTACAAGGTGTCTCTGCCCTGCCTGGACATCAGTTTGGACAAAAGCTATGGGAAGTTAATTATCTGAAAGTTGATCTTGCAGTCTATCAAATTTGGTTGCCATTGGCCAACAGGATCAAAAGGTAGTAAAGGCAGAATGCTTGTATCTGTACAGGCGATGAACATAATATCCTATTTTTAGGAGGGAAAAAAAGAGTCTAAATGAAATTGAATAAAGTCAAAGAACTTTTTGTAAAACAAAGTCTAGAAGAGGTAGCCCAATAAAACAAGGAAAATATAAGATTATGCAGAGTCTTCAATAAAACTACCAATAAACTCCCAAATAACCTTCATCTTCCCAAATCATTGTCCACTATCTGCATATCTTTGCCAAAACATCTATTGAGGCTGAAGATGCAATCATCCCCCTGTATTGGCCAGGAAAGAAAAGCTAGAAACATTCAGTATACCATTCAGGTTTTAATCTACAGAATAGCCCACAAGAAAGTTAATTTTAATGTTTGTAACAATGTATGTTTTTTTCCCCCCCCTAAAATATCAATAATTTACTTTTTTGTGATATTAGGCGACATTATTTTGCTTTTAGAACAGAGGAACAGAAAGGTTGAAACTGAAGTGTCCATTATTGGGGGCAGGGGGAAATAAAGGAGGAGAGAGGCAGATTATATGATCAAGTTACTGAAGACTTGAGTTTTAACGCCTCGATGAATTAAGGTCTTTTAATTCTACAATTGTCTTCATTTTAGCATTTTTTTTTCAGCTTCCCTGATCTTTTAACATTGTTTCCTTAATGTCTTCATGCTTTGTTGCTGTGGCAGATTCCCTGAAAAGCAGTTTAGTTTTTTGGAGGGAATATTAGTAAATTTATCCTTGTAACATGTCAAATATGAAAGAGCTGCATATCTTAGGAAATGGTATATAAACAAGGTTTCTTTCAGAATGTGCTTTTTTTGTCTACTGAAGGAATAAATGTATATGGTCCTTAAACTGTTTCATCAGCACAACTGAGGGATTGGTGAACTGTGACAATAAAAAGGTATTAGTGACTTGAGGCAGAGTAGAGCAAGAATATGCTAAAACGGTTTTGCTTCTGTAGGAAGCTGTGATATGAAACTTCATGCTTTGCATATGTAACAAAAGTGAATAGATATGAATATGCATATGAAAATCTTATTGGGAACATGTGAGCTTTCACGGAATCATTGACAGATGTAAATGCAAGTTAAACCTGTAGTATTTTATTAGGAAGTTGGAGACTTGAATATTATTCTTCTAGTCAGCATTTTTTTTCTTCTCCCCCAGATTAGTTTCTTATTGTCACCTTTTGCTAACAGCATTAAGCTAGGAGTGGGGAAGGAAGTAACCCACTACTAGTGAAGGCCTAGTGCAGATGGTGATTAGAGGAAAAGGAAGAAAAATAGCCTCAGTGCACTTTTTTTCCCTCTGAACTATACCTAAGATGTCATTACTAATGCTGCTGTGATACACATAGGAAGACCTGAGTCCTATGTTAATAATTAATCCTAAAATACGAGAAGTCTAGAAAATCTTTCACCTAGGACTATATAATGGAAGAAACGGAGTACAGGTTCTTCTGATAAACAAGCTAAGCCTATGTAAGGGGAGACTAACCTAGAATGTCCCAATGAATATATATATTTTACAAGACATTACTTAGTCTTTAGAGTAGAAGATGGAAATTGTTCAGCTTGCTACACCTCTCTCATCCCCAGGTTGAAACTGGGAGGTTGGAAGGAGGGGCAGGCAGCTTCAGATGTTCCCAGAGTCTGTTTTGTGTAACACAGGAACCACTTTTTACTGTAGTGTTATGTAATGCTTTGCCAGCAATGTTGCTTTGAATTGTGAGTACTCTTAACAATAGATTAACAGTTCCACAGGACAAATTAATTAATCCCTGAATCCATCTGACAGCTGCAGAAAGGCAACTGTGCTTCTTATGCTGAGAGGTTAAGTACGTTTTAATTGTTGCTGTATAGCAAGGAGAATGTAACAATCTCTTAGTGTCCGTTCTCTTTTCAGATTTGGCATTCTAAAAGATCTTAACCTTATCTCCTGATTTGTCAAACTGTATTTATGAGTTTTAAAGAGTTGCTTTTTAGTAGGCACACAGATGGCTTCTAAATGATATGGCTGCTTTGTGCTGAATTGATAATTAATAAAAATGATCAACATCTAATTTACAGCCTTGATTCGGTATCGAGGTTTATGGTGGAGTTATTAAAGCATATTACTTTCTGATAAGAAATAATAGGTTGATTGTTTTGAACTTATTTTAAAAATGAATTCTAGACTTAACAAAATCTTCTTCACCTTTTAAATTATCCAGCTGCTTGAATGTTCCTTGCCTTATGTTTTATCATTGTAGGGGGGAAATGGATATTTTTCACATTTACAGTGAAAGCCAATGTACTGTAACCTTTTAAACATACCTTTTAATCTCTTTTGCTCTAGAGGGTACTTTGATACACCTAAGAAAGAGTAAAGGCTTTTATTTAGGTAGAGATTGAGCAGAGGGTTACCCTCCTCCTCCCCTCCCCCCTTTTTTCTCTTTTTCTTTAATTCATTCCAGAATTTGGTCGTGGATTTTTCATATTGCTCTGAATGTTGCAAGCAGCAATTAAAAGCTAACCTCTTCATTTCAAAATAGTGTATTAAAACAATCAATTTATGACCTGGTTAATTGAGCATGACTGGAGTGTTTGAAAAGAAAGATACATTTCCAGTCTGCTGCGGCTGCAACCAGGCACTAAATCAAACAGATGGCTCACAGAGACAGGCAAGCTGCTGTTATTAAAGGTAAATGAAATCTTCTGTGCTGCATTTATGAGACATGAGAGTTTTACCTGTAGCATGCTCAGGCAACTTTTGCCAGAAACAACTTTCCTTGGACTTCTGTAAACATTCCTATCTATGTGATGGGTGCTACTTTGTCTGAAGCTTAATCTGGAATAGTTAGTTGCGTGACTTGTTCTTTCCTTCCCCTTCTGCCTTTTTGATCATCTTCTTTTGCCGTTAGTTTATTTCTGATCAAGCAAAATCATCTTTCTGCATATCTGTCTCTCAGTAGGACAAAGATTAGTAGAAGACAAGTGTTTCATGACAAGTTTTGACTATACTCTCTCCCTCAATTCACCAACTCAAAAATAATGTCATTAAAATACTTCTAAAGGGAGCTTTAGGTGTAATATTTTGAAGAGTGTTGGAATATTTTGGAATCCAAAACTGGAGAGGCAGCCAAGTAATAGAAAAAACCCCAGCTCTCCTTACTCATAGTGCACATGGAGTGGCACAGTAACATTAAATAAATTGGAAGGTATCCAGGCCTAGATATTTGAAAAGATATTTTACTTCAGTTCAGATACATTATTGCTATTATACTCTTTAGTTGCATCCTTTTCAAATGAAAGATTGTGCTTCCCTTTTGAGAACAGCTCTTGGGATTTTTAGTAGTCTTGCTTTCTGAAATGCTGATTAGTCAAACTAGTGGTGGAATGTGGCTTTATCAAATGTCAAAGAAGCGAGGAACCATTAGACAAACAGACAAATGGGAAAATTTGTGGCTGACATGAGAAATGATTTTTGAAATGGCAGTGTTCTCATAAACCTTTTGGAGCTTGTAAAACAAATATATACCTTCTCATCAGTATCCGAGAATTCTTCTAGACTTGACTCCAGCATGTATCATAGCCTTTCATTTTAGAGATTTAATCAGCTGTTTTTAGGATCTCAATTGTAGGCTAGTCATGCCTTATAATGGCAAGATGGGGAAAATGCTAGCAATCTTCCTAACGTAGTAAATTTTAGCTACTATAGGTAGTAGCCTGGTAACATATCAGGACATTTACATCTTGAAGTTTGAGTTTCTCTCAACATCTGAGCATGTTGGATTTGTAATAATGCCATTTAGGAAAATCTGCTTGCATCAGGGACTTTTTTTTTTCCCCCCTCCACCAAAAGTGATTGATAGCAAATGTACTTAAGAGGCACTGCTGGATTAAAAAAACAAACAACCCTCCCCCTCACCCGATCCCTTTCCTTTCTTACCATGTCCAATCTAGCAATACAGTTAAATGGAAAATGGAAAACTCCATGTGTCTGACTGTGTTCTTTACCTCTTTCCAACTCATACGGGTGCACATGCACATTGCTGAAGTCTAGATTTGCAAATTGTGAAAGACTGTTTAAATAAAATTATTTCCATATGAACTGGAAAAATCAAATAATGGAAACCTCGAATATCTCAAAACTGATCTGGTAATTGCAGCGTAAGTAATGCTTTAAAGTGCAAGAAGTGAAAATACTATTAGGGGTTACCATAGTGCATGCAGATTAGAAAATTAATTTGTCTTAAGTGAGCTGTCAGGTTAATGTTAACATAGTTCATTGTGGTTTCATAAAGTTGCAGTCTTTTGTGAATTTTAGGTGTTTGTTCCAACATTAAATTTGTTCACACTTTGGAGATGTGGGTGCATTTTAATATTTTTGCCATTAGGAAAACTGATATAATCAATAAAAGCCCCCAAACTTGCTGCAAAATACCACTTTATTTCAGTGGATATCTAGCCTTTTTTCCATGCATGTTATTTTTGACTTTTACCTAGAGACATTACTGCAATGTCAAGGAGTAATTTTTTTGTAAATT
The DNA here is from genome assembly GCF_036370855.1 of Dromaius novaehollandiae. Taxonomy (NCBI): domain Eukaryota; kingdom Metazoa; phylum Chordata; class Aves; order Casuariiformes; family Dromaiidae; genus Dromaius; species Dromaius novaehollandiae. The sequence goes on from NW_026991285.1 coordinate 23,711, forward strand.
CTGACTTCTAAAAATGCATTTATAAAAAAAAAAGAAGAATTACCTGTTTTCCCCAGTTCCTTATTCCCTCTGAGTGGTTATGCTTGCTTCCGGTGATTAAAAGGGAAGGAGCTTAACAGGAATTTGTGGAGGGCAAATGTAATACTTTGTGATATCTACGTATTGCTATCTTCTCGATCCTGCCAGGAAATTAAAGGTAGGGAAGGCATACTTTGCAGAATATTCCTTTTGGACTAGCTGATAAATGAAGAGTTGGCATACATTACCGTAGGAATAGTGAAGACTGCCTTTTCTCTCTCTGTGTTTTTTGCATGGGAGGAGAGGACTGATACACAAGGGAGAGAAATGTTCCATTGACCTCACTTAACAGTGGTGTGAATCCTAATAGACTTTGCTCTGCTCACTTCTTAGAGAGAACAGTGCGTCTAAGTCCAAAGGAAGAAACATTTTGCTCTAGGTCATAATGTTTCTATCTTTTGATCCCTGTGCAGCTCTGTAGTCTCTCACATGATCCTGTCTGTCACTACAGAAGTTCTCCTCGATAAATTCATGCAATATTACCTTGATAAGGTCTTCAGAATAGTCCTTTTACATGCAGGCTCTACTACCTACCACAGTAATGCAGATGACTAATAAATTAGATTTAAGAAAATAATGATCGCTGCTGTTTAAGGAACTCAGACATGATATTTCTTGGAAACTCCATCAAATACTGAATGATTGGATCACATACATGTTCACTCTATACAATTTTTAAGCATATTAACGCAGGGGGGGAAATATCCTTTTCCTTCTTTGCAGTCTGTCCCAGAGCTGCAGATATCACTTGGAGCTTTCTCTTCTTTCTCAGTGCATGGTTCAAGAAATGCATTATGGAACAGGCTGATTCTCAACCCAGTCCTGGGTTGGTTCAATGCAACCATGAGTTTAGTCTCTTTCAGGTCTCCTCTCAGTAGACGAATAGCTAAGCAGTGCAATCCTCTCCCTTACAGTCTCCAACTTCTAACAGCCCTGGTGACCCATCATGTGTTCTGGTGTGACCTTTGTATTTGGGCTTGTGCAGAGGGAGTGCTGCTCATGCAGTTCTTCGTGCCAGAAATATTTCCCATGGGGATGGACGGTACTTATGGTCTTGCAGAGCAACTAGGAATTTGACTGACTTTCTGACTTCTGTTTTCTTCTGGGTCCTCAGGCTTGAAGTGAAGTTCTGTTTGCAGATTTACCAGTGTTTTGAATTTCTTTGTAGTTTATTACTTGAAAAGAATCTCAGAATCTCCTGGTCCTGTGCTGGTGAAAGATTGAAATGCTGCTTTCTGTCTCTCAAGCATCCTGACTCACAGTGCTGTGCCCACGTAAGGAAACGCACAGATAACAAGTCCTAAGACCACCCATGATTTTGTATCCTCTCTTTCTCTCGCTCCCCTCAGCCCAAAATCTTTTTCAGGTCGAAGATGCTTGATGTGTTAAATTGATCCATGTATGGAAGCTATTCAATACATTTTGATCATTCTTGTTGACTTCTGTAACCCTTTCCCAAATCTGCTGTCTTTTGGGTGGGTGGTGTGTGTGTAAAAGTGAGAGGGAAGGGAATGACCAAAACTGTGCCCAGAATTCAGCAGGTCAGACAATGAATATTTTATAGCTTATTTTTCCTCTCTCAAATGTTACTTTGTACATTTTGGGCTTCCAGTTAATTCTTTTGTCCTTCTTTTCCTTTGTAACACGTGAAAATATAATGGGTAAAATGAGGAGGGACATTGCGGTTGTTTCTTAGCTTTTTTCTAAATTGAAAGTTTAGCTGTTCTGCCTTGAATGTACGCAATGATGATCAGATAAAAACGTGTGTGGAAGAGCCTCCTTCAGTGTACTTTAAAATATATGTTGTCTCGTGTCTGCAACGTGCCAGCTAGGATGGGGGCTATTATCTCTGCTAGTCTGAGCAAGTAAAACCTTCAGAGTTTTACCAGGAACACAGAAGCTGGGTACTCTTCACAGCCATGTCACTAACTTTATATGATATTGTTCAGTTTATAAGACTTAGCTGTTTCCTACCTCAAGGCTAAGGATTGCGTTTCCAGTATGACAGTGAAATGTAATATTATTATGGAATGAGTATGTGAACACTCAGTACGTTAGAGCTTATGAGCGTGTCTGCTGTGAACTAGGTATTTTCAGGCTGCTAATTACTATGTGAGCTGAATGATGGTGCTCTCTAACATTTAAATCTACTCTGTGAAATAATCCTCTGTAAATCTGCTACAAAGGGTCTGTAAAACATTCCTTTTAAGAGGTTGTGAGGTTTATTTATCATGGAAAGTAGGTATTTAGAGAGAAAGTGCTTGATATTAAATTGCTAAAGCTGAAACATTTGAAGATCTGTTTCGCTATCTTAAAGTTTTAACATAAACATGCCAGTTAAATTCCCTGCTATCCTTCCCAAAAATGAAAGACAAACACATTTTTCTGAAAGATCCCTCATAACAGAGGGACTTGCATGCTCAAAAATATTTAATATTTCTTTTGCCATCACAAATCCGGAAACTGTGTTTGTTGCTGTAGAGTTGACCTGAAAATGAGCAGCTGTGAATCCTGTTCTCTTCTTTGCCTGTCTCTGAGGCAGTAAAGTATTTTGGATTAGGTTGATGAGTTCATCTCAATCTTTGTAACTATTATGACCATACTTTTTTAATACTTGCTACTGTTTCACCTCAATGGTGAGATTCAGCAGGTACATTAAGATTCAGCTGCTACATAGAGTTGTACCCTAGTTTTTCCTCTGCCGTTCAGTAGTTGGAACGCTCTGCAGTGTGTCAGAAAAGTGAATGACTGGTGTGATTAAGACACATTTCTCTGTGTACACAGAGAAAAACATTTCAGTTTGTTTTTGTTTTTTTTTAAGATGTAGGAAATAAAAAGAAAAAAATGAAATCTGTACTGGAGGAATAGAATTTTCTTCATTTAAGTATGAACAGTACTTCAAATGAATGTAAGGAAATCATAAGATACCTGAATTTAAAGGTTCAAATGAACTAGTGGGACTCTAAATGCCGTCTCTCCTTCTGTTAACATATATCATGGAATGTTTAAAAAGTTGGACTTTTTGAATATATACTTTGAATATATACAAATAGCATGGGAAAAAACAGGTATTATAAGAGACCACAGAAGGGAAAATTTTATGGTCCACGACAGAAGGGATATAGTCCACAGTTGATGAAACTTTAATTTAGTTAGTAGACAGAGTCTGTTGCAAAAATATCAAATGACGGAATGATGAAATGTAATTAGTAAGTGTTGGACACTTTTCCCAGAAGCCATATGGGCCTTAATGTGTAAGGTGATACATAGACCTCACATAAGATTTTGTGGGTTTTTTGTTTTTTCCTTAGCAAAGAAAGCATCCACTAGCAGATTGTCATCATGCATCCATTGTGTTCACTGACTCTTTAACCTTCCTTGATGAGTAGAAATGGCTTGCTTTTTAAATACAAGACTTGAAAGAAACTCTGATTGGCTTTTAGGAGCATTCACTAAGCAAATGTCTTGAGGTTCTTTAAATTAATTGATGCCTTTTTCTTGCTGTGCCTCTATTAGAGTTCTGTATGACTAAGGAAAAAGATTTTTTTTCCTGTGAGTGTATGTGTACATTCTAAACTGTTATTGAGACTGACGGACTTGAATTAAAACATACAAGTAATTTGATTAGAGAAATAAATGGCTGTATATTAGGAACCTGCACTGGAAATAAAATATTTGAAATGTGCGCATCTATTCATATGGTAATAACAGGCCCTTTCAGGCACAAGGGCTGAATAGAATGATGCAGCCTTCAACCTTTCGATTGTTGCTATAGCAAGTACATTGCCTGCTAGTAATTAATTTGAACATCCATCAGTTACCTGGCCAGGTAGGCCCTGTAGCACTTCAAAGAAATAGGTTTGTTCAGTTTATCCAACTTGTCCCCAAAGTGGACATGTTCTTCAAATATTCTCACTTGGAGTGATTTAATGAGTTGACTAGTAGCTTGGCAGTGGAATAATCTATTGTGCACTTATTTTAGAAACAACAGAAAAAAGCATGATCCATTTTTTACTGAAATACTTTCTCTCAGAGAGCAGACCAAACTAGGAAGGAATTCTTCTGCCCCCCCCCCCCCATAGTGGACAATATTAAAAAAAAAAAAAAAAGGGGGGTAGGGGGTTAACACTGAACACTTGCACAGTTTTTTCTTTTTATCCAGAGTAAAACTTGCTGATATGAAGTGTTTTAAGTTGCTGTGAAAGTTAGATGGGAGATTGTTGCTAATCAACAATATTTTATTACATAAGGATTTAAACCAGGTCGTATTTATGGTAGGAGTTTGGCCTGCGAAGAGAAACAAATATATACTGCTCAAATTGCATTAGGCTACTTTTTGTTTTAGGAAATAGATAGCTAATTACTGGTGAAATTTAAACAGTACTTCAAAAATACTCTATGGAAATAAGGCAACAAATGTATTTAAAGATGACTGCTAAGGTTATCTATAGAACAGATACTGAGATATCCTCTGGTCATGGTAAGGTCCCTGCTGTGCTGAATACTAAGCATTTATGATGACAATACTCTCCTTTGCTTCAGCAGTGCCGGACCCAGTCTTGAAGATCTAATGTAAGATGGTTGTCTATAAAAGCCTCTTAGCACTTCCCAAAATAAGGCTATAGAGGCTACAATAGTGAAATGATTGGTAATACAGTAATCTGCTTTACAAAAGCCCTGAGAGAGGGGGAGAGAGAGAGAGATCTATATATAAGTATATATATATTTAATAATGAGAGAATTTCAAATGGACTAGAACTTGATTTGCTTCTTAGGAACTGGCAGAAGCTGAATCCTAGATGCTGCTCATACTGCTTAAATCCTTGTATATGTAGGTAATGTGAGATCTTTTAATTTGTTCATGATTTTTAGTCTTTTCCAGCTCTGCTGTAAAACAGTTCTTCTAGTAGAAGTGATCTGTCACATACAGAACTGAGGAAGAAAGATACACAAAATAGAGTTTAAATAAGATCGTATCATTAATTTCTTTCTTTTTTTTTTGCCTAATGTTTCAGATTTTTCTTCTTGACTGTCCTCCATGTCGGGTTGCAATGATTCTTTTCAGGTAATGCCCCATCCTTGCTGCATTTCTGTCTACTTGCATGGTGTGCTTAGAAGTTGATTGTGGCTTAAGTCATAAAATAGTAAGATACGCATCCAGCCCTTAGTTAGAAAGACATACTGGCTGGACTGAATGATGAGACCTTGAAAAGGGTCATGGCTTCAGCTGTGGGTGCTGAGTCCACTGACCCTTGTTTCTTTTGTACTGGTGGTGGTTTTGGTCTCACAGGCAACACCTATTCGCGCAGTAGTTGATGAGAGCACAGGTGTCCTTCTACAGAATAACCTATGGGCTTGTTAAATGTATGTCATGTGCCTCGTACTTTCTGATTATCTTCACTAAAAATTAGTAGCTGATCTTCATGGAAGGCCATATGTACAGTATGGGTCTATTTTTTAAAATGTGGAGATAAGTTAAATAGTTAAAGCAGATTCCTACTGATTTGGGTATTTCTCAAATGTGTGCAATCTTTTCTATAATATTGCTTATTGTTACTAACTTTAGGAAGTGGTCTAATGGACTAGTGCAGTAGAGTCCAGTAAACAGCCCATACTTTTTATAGGTTCTTACCTATAGAGTTCTTGCTCTCAAAGGCCCTCTCTCATGTGCGTTGCATGATAGGGGTACAGCTAGTATATTGTGAGGAGGGTCATGGGACTTCCCAGACAGAATGATAATCAGGAATGGCTGTAGTTGCCACCGTGACAGTTCACTCGGCTCTTTCTTCTCTTAGTCTAGGCAGTGACTGGAAAATATGATGCTGGGGGCATGCCTCATGAATTGTTTTGGAGGTGCTACTGTCTCGCTACAACTTTTTCCTGCTGCTCCTTATTTGGGCAGGGAGTAGGCTGAATACAGAGATACAGTACTAGTGCCTCTTCATCTCAGAGAGCGTGCAAAGTAAGTCTGGTGTCTAGGAAATCCTGGATTTACTATGCATTTGCAAAGGACTGGTTGCAGGGCAGAGGCTGCAGTATTTGTTCTTTTTCAGAATGAGCCTTTCTGTTTTCTGACGTCCTGACATACAAATGACATTTGAAGAACTGTTTTGGAATTGTAATACCTTCCTCCCCCGCCCCAAGTTACTTATAAACTTTGTAATTTTTAATAGAGTTTATGACAGGCAGTGGTTGTAGAATGAAATTTATGCTTTACTTTGTCTCTTATATAAAGTAGACTTAAACAGTACTGACCTTACTTCTGTAGGTCCTGATGCAACAGTGGTTCAGGGAGAGATGACTGAAAGCTGTATAAAATAAAATACAGCACTGTAATTTAAATACTACTTTCTTTCGCTTGTCTTTGCTTGGGATTCTCTGTTGCATCTTTACAAATATAATTCTTTTATTTAAGTGACTCAAAAATCAGACTTCTTCCAAATTCCCAAAGCTTTAGTTTGATGTCATGTACATTTATGGAGTTGGATGAAAGTAAAAACTTTCTCAAATGTCTATTTTAAGCTCTGAAAGCAAAATGAACAGCAAAATTTCAACCATTTAGCAGCCTGGACCATGAACAGGATTAATATGAACAGGATTAATATGAACAGGCAGTCAAAACCTTCTAGGAATCCAAAGCTCATTATAGAAAGCAGTCCTACTTCAGGAAATTATTAAAATGTTTATTTAAAGAGAGTTCTTATCCTGGTTATTGCAGTGAACAGTGGCTTTATTCAAATTAAAGCCAGCAGAATTTTCTCAAATTTCCTGCTACCTTTTATGAAAGATACACTACATAAAATACTACATAACTATACATAACATGTACATATAACATACTACATAAAAACTTTGCATTTCATTTCTAATCTGTGAAAATAATATCTCATCTCTCTTCTAAGGTTGCAGATGCATATGTTAAATGGGGCCCTCTTAGCATTGCTGTTTCCTGTCGTTAACACGCGCCTGGTGAGTATACTATACCTTTCCTTCTCCTCGTGTATTTCTTCCTACAATACTTTCTCTAGAAAGGTGCTTGAGCTGTCTTTAGAGGTGGCTAAACTACACAGATTTGGTTTAGGAGCTATACTTCTAAAATACTAAGCAAGTTTTGATGGTTAAAATTTCTTGCTGCATGTAAATTCACTGCTCATGGAAAACTTCTTTATTCCCATATCTTTGTTTCTGCAGGTATTTCCTCCCTCTCAATTAAATTCAGCAGGCTACATACTATTTGCATAATGAATCGGAGTGATCTATAAATACCTGCTGGATTTGTGTATTGAAGAGATATCTAAGACACTGAGAAAATGATGGGATGAGAGTGTTTCACTCAAAGCAGGTAAGTTAGCTCTTTTGCTAAGATCTTTCTGAAGTACTAGATTATCACTGAGTTGCTTCTTTTACTGTGAAGAACTTGCTGTTTTGAATATGGCAGTCAGATTACTAACACTTGCAAGTAGCCACCTTTCTTCATCCCAGACCCTTTTGTAAAGCTATCTAAAAGGTGTTTCTTCTACATTGCTGGAGCAAGCAAACTACTTTCTGAAATGCATTTTTTTTTTATTTGTAAGTATTATTTTAATGATGTCTGAGACAACACTATTGAATGCCTGAAACTGAAGAACTAGTTTCTTTTCAAGCAGATGCATATAAAACTATAAATAAAATTTAAGTATAAAAAGTTTAGACTTCAGAATGGCTACGTTGTGAGATGGAGCTGTCAAGTGTGTTTTCTTTTGGACGTCAGTTGCTACGCTGCCGTACCTTTTGTCCTTGTGTTTTACAGGGTAAATTGATTGTGGGGAAAAAAGTTAATGCAAAAAAATAGTTTATATCTTTCACATGATTAGGTTAATTCTAAAGTCTAAACCCTTTTGTAGGGTGGCAGCAAGTGCATTCAGGAATGTAGTTGTAGCATCATATCGTAGCTGGGGTGGGCTTAATCTAGGAAACTTTGGCAAACAAGACCAGTGAAGTTGCAGCAATGCAATTTGTGTAGGCTGCTAATACAAGGACATATTCAGGGTTCAAGTTGTGTAGTTGGTGCTGAAATCTCTGCTGCCAGTTTCAATGTTATCGGTACTGAAGCAAGCTAGATTGTTAGTAGATGTATGCCGGTCAGCATCATTTAAGTCTTTGAATATGCTATAGATACAGTCTTTATTTCAGCCTGGTGGCAGCTATTAGTCCTACAAATTATAGTTTGAGTTAGATTTTTGCTTCAAGTTATTTACCTCCAACAACAAGCTTTTTTCCTGAGTGAAGTCACATAAGAGCCCTCCTATGATCAAAGTGAACGCTGAGTAAATATATTTGGCTTTAGGAAAATTCAGTCTGTTTTACCAGGCTGTAAATTCCTGGTACAGGTCACTAGAATGGATCCAAAATACTAGTCTTTGATTTACAAGCACAATCACAAAAACTTCCATGTGGAGAGTTAATAATGTGGAGAGTGGAAGCGTAGAACAAAGTTCATTGTCCATTCCACCCTGATCTTTAAACTGACAGTGAACGTGATAGCTTTGAAAGCGGCTTCACAGGATAGCATGTGGCCCATGGTTAAAATGACGTAGTGGGAGACTAAAAAACTAGAAGTGGGTACACATGAATATGGGAGATTCCTCAGGCCTGGAATTTGCCCAGTGTTGTTGGCGTCTGTCACCTGCTCTCCCCCCCAAATTAGGCACAGCAGGGTTTCTTCATCCAGGTTTTCAAAACTGCTACAAATTTCCTGTCTTCTGGAAGAAAAATTAGCCTGTTGGTGTCCCTAGTAATACTCAAACCTGTCGAGAATTAATGCTAAGAAAAGTTGTCCTGAATCTGAGCTGGATAAAATATTTCTAAGAATTATTTTTAAGAGTTGTTATGCATGCACATATGGGGGTGTGTGTGTGTGTGTACGTATATATACATATAAGCGCACATGCTTGCTCATTTTCTCAGATTTCAGTGGTTTCAGTAGTATAAGCCTCGAGTTCCTTCAAGATTTAGTCTTTTTGTCCTTCCTAATCTGGTAACTACACATATTCTTTTTCATACTAGAAATGTTTATTTGCAGTTTGCAATTGTTTTTATTAAAACTAGTTACTGCTGAATAGAAATGGCATTAAATCAAAAATGCAAATAGAATTTCTTGATAATAGAATACTTTTCCTGTTTCAAATTAGGTAGCTTTCTGATTTCTATTGGATTTTTAGGAGTAACCTGTTAAGGTTAAAATAATACATGTTGAAATATTTTAATAAATCATTAACTTGTATTTTCTCTAATATTGTTATAGATCTCACTTATATTTGGGCAGTGGTGATTAAACAGGAAAAATACAGACTACTCGTATAAAATTCTGCCCTTCTCTAGAGATAGAGGAGCCAAAGGACTACGTCCAAGAGCAAATATTTTTGGAATAAATACAGCTCTAGGATATTTTTGGCTTAACAGCTGCTTGCTAGGCTAGTCTCTTTTCTGTGTGTCTTCTGGCACAAGATAATATGGGTGATGTTTTATAGCACTGCAGCTTTGGCCCAAATTATTTCTTGGTAGACGTGCATTCTGCTCTATAACTGTCGTTGTAAATATCCACAATGACATTTTCCTGAAAGCACTGAATAACTCTTAACACTTAGTAGGAAGTTCCAAAAAAAAGTGCAATAAATTTGTCTATGCTCTCTGTTCCTCTGCTCTGATTTGTAATACCTTCCTGAAAAGCTTTTGACTCAGTCAGGAATGGTCATCATTTTATGCCTCAACTTTTTATTTCAGTTTTGTGATATTTTAAGACATATATTTTACTGTATACATGGTTCATACAAAAATTTGTATACCTAGTTACATCTGTAAAGGGTTGTAATATATAGTGCCTGGCAGAAAGTAAGAGCATGAGAAGTTGGACACCTGACCCAGCTACTCATTTAGAAGTGGGGGAGGGAGATCATGCTTTTGGGCAGGTAGGTGGGAGAGAGTTCTCTCATTCTCAAGAGACAAAACATTCTTGATTAGCATTAACAATCACATGGAAAATAGGGTAATCTTTGAAGACTTCCAGGTAAATAGAGAAGAAAATGTTAAGGGAATCAGATTGTTAGGTTCCCGGGTAGGAGCCTAGAAAGGTGTAAGAAGAAATACACAAGTGCAAGATCTCTTTTAACTCCGTATCTATATTACATGGAATACAGTGTAGGTCCTGATAGCCTAAGCCTCACAAAGGTTGGAAAGGAAGCCCGTTAAAAGTTTCTCAAATAAGTCGCAAAACAATGTGTGGCACCAGGTCTGTGCAAGTAAATTAATTTAGCTGCCAGTGAAGTGTTTGGAGAGTAATCGTTTTTGTAGGAGCATGTGTGCGAACATATTGCATTAATCAAATTTTAAAGGAAAATATTTCTACTGGTTTTAAAGCTTTGTTTGCAAGCTGATGTCCTGAATATGTTGATATAGATAAAGTAAAAAATAAGACATGTCCTAGAGGCGTTGGGCTTACTGTCTCGGCTAACACAGAGATGGTGCAGTTTTAATGTTTCCAGAAGTTGCTAGACAGTATTATTAGAACTATTTGCCTTGAGAGGTACACAGCCTAAATCTGTTTTAGGAATAGAATCATACTTTGAGCAATACTTGCAGTGCACTCTGTCTTTAGGGACTATGATAATGTCCTACTGCATCTCTGTTGACTGTTAAGGTAACAATGCACTGTAGTAAAAAGTTTGCCCCAAATGCCTGTTAGCAACACAGCAAAATGGAATAAGTAATGGTAGCACATGATGTCATTTCTAAATTGTCTAAGTCTAACTGGCATAAGTGGAAATAACAGTATGGTTAGACATCCAGGGCTCTGGAAAGGTGGTGCTTTGGCTGCTATTCGTACTAAAGCCAATGATTCTGCATCTTTCACACGTATCGAGGCTACGTACGTTAAAATGGTATGGGTGCGTAAGTGCAATTTACAATCACACTTTTATTTGGGAATGCAAATTTACCTTATACTGGTGGTAAGTAGTGCCAGTATTATCTGTAGAGGAAGTAAAAAATACTCTTTCTGAAATTAGTATTTTGTGCACATATAACTCTTCTATCTTGGACTCAATTCTACAGATGCCTGACTGTGTCCCTAGAGTCATTACATGTGTGCTGGTTTGCATAATCAAATTGAGTGACCAGGAGACTGTAATGCCTTTTTATGAGATACAATAAACATCAAATCTAGCACTGATCAAATAAGGAAAACAGTAATAAAAGTTAAAATAAATGCCTACAGTTTAGCTCAGCAGTGCATTGAACAACTGCATTGTCCTAACTTTCTTGGTCAGTTTAATCTCTGTAGTGACAGGCCAAGAAAAAAAATCCCTCTCAAATTAGCAGAATTTGGGTATGTCATGAGTTGGAATCCTGGGGGTTTGCTCTAGCTGGATCTTCTGGCATTTGTATACTAGTAAAAATATAGTTGTTGTTCTTGTTTCATTATGTTTCTGATCCCCTCCATCCCTGTAGCAAGGTATTATTCCTAGTCCTGTGTTCCACCATGTCTCGACTCTACTAATCTTCAGCACAGACGGACTCTCTTTATAAATCTCATGACTGTGCTTGTGCATGCTAACGCTTCCCTCTGGTAGCAGATGCAGATTCTGATTCTCTCCCTCTGTATATATGCCCACCCTAACAGGATTAATTGAAAATGAGAACTAGATAATATTGGATAAAACTAATCAATTAATGCTACCTTAAGGGGTTATATTATAATTCTCTCTACTGACTGGATTGTGTAGAAGATGGCAGATGCCTACTTGAAGTTGAGATTAGGTTTTTTTGCCTATATCAGAATATCAGAAAATATCAGAAAAGGAACTGTTGCAAATAAAATCTGGGGAAACTGGTTTAGACCTTAGCACAGACACCACACAGATGGGTGCCTGATACTTAGCTACAGCCCTGGTACTCATTTATTTTAAGTGGCTTTGCTGTTGGCATCAATGCCAACATTAACATATCTTTATTTTCGCCCCATTCAGGTATGTGGGAATCCCTTATCTGATCTATGCCAGGTGGACAAACTGGTGCCTGAGCTGTAGAATTGGCTGAATAATACGGTACTGAACAGTACAATAGTGTAACGTGGGTCAGCTTCTTGGCTACTTGCCGTTTGGACGTCTGCTTGAGAAATGAGTCTTAGCAGGACTGGAAATAATCTGTTTTCCAAAGGCCACTTGTGTTTTTGTTTTGGATTTTTTTTTTCTTTTTAAATACTTCATGTCTGTCCTGAGATGATTCTCTTAAACTCCTCCAGCAACTGTCTCTCCTCTGCCAAATAAGTCACTTGCTATCCTGAATATGTTGAGAAGTAACCAACATCTGTCACATGGGCCTAGTAGCTGTTTGCCCCATGATTTCTGCATTGTACAGCTTTATATAGATTCCCCCTCTCCCATTTCATATATACTGTGGTTTGCTTTACAGGTTAAATTAAAAAAATCTGCTTGCGGCTTATTTGTGGATTACTGACCCTGTCTAGGATACTAGTCATTAATTTTAAGTTATGAATCTGGGTTTACTGACTATGTCTAGGAAAGCTACTGGTACAGAATGCCATTCCATGTTTACTGCAGACACCTAGCCTGCCTGCTGGGTGTGCTATAGAAAAGGGCAGAGCTGAATTACTTTTGTTCCTTTTTCTGTCATACCCTGCAGTCTTTGTAGAGGATGGTGGAGGGAGAGTTCTTGCCCAACACAGTGCTTGAGCTATTGTTGCAAATATAAAACCAAGGCATAAATAATTAGCAGAGGGAGGAATACTACTTTCAGAAAACAGAGCAAAGTAGCAACCTCCCTTCCCACTGAAACCAGCTGAGCTGAAGCGAGTTTAGACTAGTGTTTTGCCATGCTTTGCGGGGCAGGGAGGAACTCGCATCTAAATATTAGACTTCTGGGCTCAACTCTATTCGAAGCTCTATGGTTTTGAAGAGCTTTTTCTAAATCTTAGTGCAGTCAATGGAAAGACCTAATTGTTTCCTCAGGGCAATAGCTGGTTTAAGTTGAGGCATCCATCATGTGCTCAGAGGACTGCCGTTGATGGCCGTGACTTTTCTTGCTCAGAGATAAAAGAAAGAGGTGAGCTCTAATCCTTCATCACATAGTTTCTCTTTTCTGCAGTCTCACAAGCAATAAAAGTGGCTGCTAAGGGTTTAGTTAGGCCGTTATACATAACTTACCTGTTCCTGGGATGAGAGCTTACTGTCTGCTCGCTATTTATTCTTGGTACGTCTCCAGCGAGCCCTTAGCAAGTGTCCCGGGAATTGTGGCCCTTTTGAATCTGCACCATACTGGGCTGATGCGGGGGCAAGCAGCAGATGTGGCTACCTTGAGCTGAACTCTTCCTGGAAAAAACAAAACATCGTACATCTTCTAGCAGAAGTTTCATCAGAAAATGTAAAAACTGAATAGTCTGAATGTTTATTGCAAAATATGCTAACATAGTACTCTGGATTTTGTGTGCGTGTTTGAGGAATAGTGTATGTCAGTATTAGGCTGTGTTTTGAAACACGGCATGATTTTATACCAATGTTAAAACCAGTGAATGGACAATGAACAGATTTTTCTTCAAGTAGCAACCTTTAAAGGAAAAGAACCTATTATCTTGAGTAGCAGGGTAGCCTGTACTCTGTATTCATTTAGACTGTTAAGAGAGCCTAGAATATGAGTTAGTAGAAGAAATGGATAATTTGTCATTTTGTCTTGTACCTTTACTTGTTTTAATGCCCTGAGAAGGGAAACAAGGTGAAATGCAGGAAGAGTGATGCTAGCAGCCTGCAAGGGAGAGAGGAGTTCAGGGCAAACAGCCAGCAAACCGATTGAAAATTAATATACAGAGTTCAGAGTAGTCCATCTTGATAACGAACGTTCAATGTTCCCGAATCTGGGGACAGGTGTGGATAAAGAAATATGTCATCAATACATTGGTCTGTTACTAGGGAAATACTTGTTGCTCTTGAGAGTGGCTGCTGCGTTCCACCAAAGGCATCTGATGGGAGAAGACACGTCTGTTGAGGCCTGTGGCGAGGGTCTACTTTAGGGTTTGTTGCAGTCTGGATTTAGATACTCATGGCCTTTGCAACTGCATACCATCAAATATTATGAGATGAATTAACTCAGGAGGCAGTATTCTGACCTCCTTTATGTTCTGTGAATAAGTGTTGCTTTGATTTTTGGATATCTCAAACGTGATCACATTCTAAACTGCTAATTTGTTTTCGTGAAGAGGTTTTTAAAATCCTGGATTGATGGGTGATCCTTTCTATGTTGTCTCCACTATCTGCACCTATCTGCTATCTGTGAATGAGTGTTTATTGATAAAACAACTTACAGACCAGACCTTTAGAGCTGGGTGAGTCAGTCGTTCTGTACAACTTTATAGTTAATCTGTTGTGTTTGTTTTTTTCTCTTTATTGTGGCCTGGCTGTACAGCTTGAGTGCCTGGCTGTACAGAGAAGTCTGCGTTGTCAGTTCCATACCAGGAAATGCATTTGCATAATTAGCTGGGCTTCAGAACAATCAATCTTTCACAGCAAAAAAAATGTTTTGTTTTACACACACACACAAAAAAAACATTGTCAACACTACTGCAGCAAAACAACTGTTACTCTGTTCTCAGAAGTGTCCTGAGTGTAACGTTTGTGTAACTGACCCTCACAACTCGGCGAGTGCAGAAGCCCACATGAAACCACAGGATATTAGAGCATGCTCCTTGGCAGGGATTGAGTGCCTCATGTTGTATTGTTTATATTAGGAGCTATTGTTTCTGAAGTGTGCGTATTCCAGTTGGGAGAGGTACAGGTTTTCCTTTCTCGCTACTAAAGCTGCGTTAGCCTCTCTTCAAATATTCTTGTTTGATTCCCTTATTTTGCCCTAGGTATCTTTCAACAGGTAATACAGGAGACAAAAGAAAAGATTAATAGTCAGGAAACTTCAGAATTTCTGTGAAGTTCTTGCTTCTGCATACTGTTATCTTGGTTGGTTTTATGTTTTGATACAGAATACTTAGAGTAAATTAACCCAACAGCTTGTATGGAAGATTCTTTAGCCTACTGTCTCCCAAGAGTTGGCTGCACATGTTGGAGTTTGCAGTCAGGACACTGATAGTGTTTAAAGTATTCAGCTGGAGGATGCCAGGACTAATAGAATCCAGCTGTTGGGTTTAATGGCTTTTAAATTCAAAATTGGATTAAAAAAATTGTAGAATTTATCTGCTGTTTATTGACTGTTATTTAGGAAGAAAGCTGAACTGTTTCAATCTCTGACTTCTGCTGATGCAGAATTTTTTGTGATGTTTCTGTTTCAACATTATGACTTTAATATCTTTGGACAATAACAGAAAAGGAAGGTTTTTTGAACAGACAGGCCATGATAGTAAGACTTGCATCCAGAGTCACTTTAGGCTTTAAAATGAGTCTGCATTTGAACCAAGGCTAATGTTTTGGCTTTGCATTACTCCTGTGAGATTTCAGACTCAAGTAAGGGTATTGTCCAATTTTCACATCTGAAATATATCAGAAAAGTATGTCTCTTCAGCCTTTTAAGTGAACTGCAACAATAACTTGGATTATGAATTTTGGATTTTAATTTTTCCTGCCATTGTTCAATTTTAAATGTGTTATGGTCTAGTTTGAGACTTTTTTTCCGAACAAATGGGTATAGACAAAGACACTTTGATTACTTTGCTTTTTTGCATCGTTGTTGGTAATTTATACTAACAAGGAAAAGGAAGAGAGCGAGCTTATGTTATCTTATGTTATTCCTCCTTTATTGTGCTTCTGGCTAATTTCCTAAATTCTCTGCTCGAAGCACTGTATCGTGTTTGCGGCAAGGAGGATGGGATGGGTACAGATAGCTGCATTTTCAAAGCACTGACCATTAATGTCTCTCATCCCTTTGTTAATACACGCAGGTGACAAAAGAACTTAAATGAAGGGATTCTTGCGGGGCATAAGGAGAAGTTTTCCTTCTTAAAAATGGTTCCTTGTGACTCAGTTGTTAATAATGAATTTTCCTTATTCCTCAGCTTCCATTTGAAATGGAAATCTATTACATCCAGCGTGTGATGCTCTACG
Source organism: Dromaius novaehollandiae (assembly GCF_036370855.1). NCBI lineage: Eukaryota > Metazoa > Chordata > Aves > Casuariiformes > Dromaiidae > Dromaius > Dromaius novaehollandiae. The sequence continues at coordinate 39,883 of NW_026991285.1, forward strand.
TTGTGCCCATCTATCTGCTGCGGAAAGGAGGTAGGTTGGCACTTTGCCCTTTGTATATCCAGTGGAACAAGATGTGCCTAACGGTTACCACAGATTTTTGCTCTTTTTCTTAGAATATGTATTACTCTTACTTGTTGTTACTTAACAGTTTCTGGTGGTATGTTGGAGTTCCATCCTGGGTAACAGTGTCAGGCACTGAATTAGGGGCATAAAAAGATGGTCTTTCGCCCAAAGGGTTATGTTGTTTTCAAGACTTTTGCCTGCTTGGATGTTTCTCGGGAAGTACTGCACCTTAAACTGAGCTGAAAAGATCTCTTTTTATCATTAGATCCCAGGTAAATATTAATCAGTTAGTTAGATAATTTCTTGGAATTCTGAAGCTGTAATGAATTGTAGTGGCACTCATTAGTAAAACAGGCTAGCTTGCTTGCTACCTTCTCAAACAGTATTACTATCTTGCATCCATTTTACTGTAGTATTGCAGTAAGTCTGGGAATCCTAAATCATTGCACTGACTGGGGTTTTTCTAATCGTCACCCCTTAGAAGGTAGTGTAGTATGTATTCATCTGGTGTGATGCTCTGTCCCCCTCTAGCGTCGATGTGCCCTCAGCCGCATTATCTAGCAGAGCTGCATTGTTTCATGTAGGAAGTAGAAGCTCGTAATATATAGTCCAGATGTTCAGAAGCTTCAACTGACAACCTAGGGGTGTGATGCCAAGCAGTGGGATGTAATTTAGCAAACGCTCAGAACAAACTTAGCCTGTTTCATTCTCGTGAATCTCTTGTATTTTACAGCAGCAGCCACTTACAATCCTTTGCGCTTACTACGCTATGTTTGTAACCCTCTTTTTGTTCTTGACTATTGAGTGAAGCTAAGTGTAAATGATCCAAAGAAAAAGTGAAGTACAGTAATTCAGAGATCGTTCTGTTTGTCTCTTATTAGTGAAATATGCCAGCCACATTTCGTTTTGATGCAACTTTGATAGCACCGCTTGCCAGAATTTAAAAGATATAGTAAAACAGAAGTTATATAAACTCCTAATCATTACAGAAGGCAGAGAGGAAACAATAGTGTTTACAGCCATGCAGTGCATTGTAGGCAATGACAAATCAAACTCTTGTAATATTACCATATCACTTCTTTTGATGTCCTTGAAGTTCCCAAATAATGTATCATGTTGAGATATATATTTGCTTTGCTTTTACATTCGTCATTGGATGTTACCTGTGATCTTCCTTTGAATTTCAAAGTAAATGCTCTCCTGTTTTTTCTGTGCCTTTTATCTGGAGCTGATGGGACTGTATCTGTAGTTTGAAGGGCTTTGTGTTGTGCATTGTCTCCATCCTTTGCAGCCTAATGTGGTGGTCTAAATTTTTGCCCTTTATTAATTCCCAGGTATTTGCTGCCACCTAATGTTGACATGATAGTACTGAAATTTCAGACCCAAACTTTATTGGCTAAATGTATCAATTGGGATTGCCCTAGGCTATGTAACTAATTTTTCAATTTCTTACGCAGTTGGCTCCTAGTCACCTGACTGGCTGTAATACCTCATTAGCAAAACACACGTGAACTCTTGCAGTAAGTTATGGCTGATGCCACAGGTGACTAGATCTATGATTGCTGATGGAAAAACTACTCAGCTTAAAAATATTTGTTAATATTTTGTCATTTCAATAGCACCTCTGTTTAAAAGCACTTTGAGTAGATGATACCCTTTATCATATCTTGTGCAGCCTGCTCTATGGACATTGATCAGCTCTATATTTATTGATAGCAGCTCTATTCCTATATTTATGATAGAAAGTTCCGTCAGTGAATCTATAGATAATAATCTGGAGAAGTTACTGAAGTGTAGTAAAAATGGAAAAATGAAAAGGAATGGATAGGATGTGAAGAAGTATGCTACTTCAGTTTTACTGGAAGCCTATCGATATTACTGATTCCCTTAATAGGATCTCTATCACAATATTAATATTTCTCTCAAGTGAGTTGAGCAAAACACCTGAAGCAGAGATGGCTTGAGGCTTACTCTAGATAGAACTGCATGACTGAGTTTGTTGACATGCTAATCAAGTATCATCCTAATCATGCACACAGACTCAATTATGTGTTGAAGTGTTTCCTTTTGGACAGGAAACTGGGTGACAGTGAGGACGATAAATCCTTTTTTTCTCTTTCTTTTTGAATTCCCCATTATTCATTATAGTGGTGAAGACAGGACATGTTGCACTGGCAGAATCACCTTTGGTGTTCCCTCTCATCAGTTTGGGGGTTCCACCATGCTTAGGATCAAACTGCTGTACTAGAGACATGATCAGTGCTCAGGCTTCAGTGTTGCACAGTAAACTGACTGAGAGCTCAGTGCTCAAGGATATATTCCCCCATGGGAATAAAGATTTCTTCCCCTCTTCCTCTGTCTCCCTCCCCTTTGTACTGGCTGAATACAAATTTCCTTTCTTCCCCTTCTAACATGTTTCCTTTCCAAACGTGCATATGCATGTATGCATGCACATACCACTGAGACAAAACAAATGCACATGTACTGTGGTTCAGATCTTTCTCAACTGCACTACAAGGCTCTCAGGTGAAATAGATGGCGTGCAGATGTAACAGGTCAGCACAGAAGATTTTAACTCAATGCAGTTCCTACGTGAAGTAGGCCTGTAGTTGGCTGCTTTCCTGTTGGATGAATCTCACCTTGTATCACCTGTGAAGCTTGTCAAAAATTATACTCTAGAGCTGGGCAGGAAGCAGCATTCCTGAAAAAGCTCTAATCAGACTGCCCAGCTATAGGATAGATATAGAATTTTGGATATGGTCACTGTGTTTTGTTTTTTTTAATCCCCCTCAGGGAATGAGACCCTCTCTTCCCTTTCAAAAAAGTATGGATGCTTTTGTAGCTCCTGGACTGTATTACTGTGTGATCAGATGAGCGCTAGGATTGGCAAAAGGGAGGCACAATGAGTGAATTGCCAGGGTGGGGAGAAAAAGACAGGAGCCAGTGCAGCACTGATTTAGACCATGGAACCACCCCTTCACTGAAAACTCCTCAAACCACTTTCATCTGCAGTCACAACTAAGTTGGTCTTACGAAGCATACAAGTATGCTCAGATAAGTACACTGTATTTTGCTACTGGGATAGAGATTGCTGGAAGAAGGCTTAGGCAGCTGGGGAATTGTAATGTCTCAAACTGCCACCACTGTTTCAGGAGTGCGTTAACCTGACCTCCAGAGATCAAGGTACTAGAGACCTCCAGTGGTGTTCAGGAAAACTTTATTTTGCCTGCCATACACTTTCAACGTAATGGAAAAAAAAATCTGGCTTACATTGCATCAACCTCAGAGGTCTAACCAGTTCTTGACTGTCTTGGTCCTTAAGCTAGTAAATCTATCAGTGGTCAGATTTTTGGATGGATTTGACAAGATCACATGTGCACTTGATTTCACAGCTTCAAATTATATTGAAATTTAATCAAAATGGCATTGTTATTTCCTAAGTGCTGTGAGCAAATGGTATCACTCCACAGGGGTATGGCCTAAGAGTTAATATGTGGCTACTCCTCAGCGGTAGAGTTCAGGTGATAATCTTTCTTACGGTTTGAGATCTCCAGCATAATTTAATGGAACAGAAAAGCATACTGGTGTTGGTTTTGGGGTTTTTTTTTCCCCCCTTTTTTCCCCCTTTTTTTGGGGGGGCACTTTAAGGAGCAATCTGATGTATGAACAGATGTACCTGAAGGTCCAGGAATATCCTTTATGCTTAATCAGAGGCCTTTGTATCAGTGTCACTGCAGTGTCACACAGTGTCATCGTATGGTTCAGACATCTTAGACTGCAGGGGGAGCTAGGTCTCCAGCATCTTCTTTGTTAAAATGATGCTGATGCCAATTGATGCTGAACAAAGGATTGCCAGCTAAACACTTTTGATTACTATGGTAATTTGAAAATTACCATTTTAGGTCTCTGAAGCATTGCAACCCAAAATATTACTAATTTATAAATTTGTTGTCCCTTTCCTAGGTCACAGAAGTGAATCTGAACAACATGTTGTGCCCAGCCATTGCAGAGAAGAGAAGCCCTGGTATCGAATCTGGGCATCTGGACATCAGACTGTCATGACTATGACTCATGGGAAACTTGTAATCCTACTGTTCTACAGTGCTGTCCCCATCTTCAAATGTAGCATGGACTTGTTTGGATTCCCCACTAAGAAAACAGACTGAAATTTCTCCTCGGGGAATAGTACATACAGGAAGCAGAGACACCTAAACTCATACTGGAAAAGAAAGAGGAGGGATGAGAGGACTGTGTGTTTATACTTCTTCCCACAGTTTATTGCCTCAAAAACACCTCTGTAATCAAGTGAGTGTTTTTGCTTTTAACTGCTGTTTCTCACTGTTAATTGCCAATGGCAAAATTAGTGGCCTTATTCTGGAAATGGTTCGTGTTTTATACATTTTGTGTAGATTACAGTAGAATCTTGCTAAGCCACCCTTTAAAATTAAGCCCAGGATCTGTCCACATTCCAGCAAAGAGAGTGTCAGTGCTACCTCATTTTATGACTTTTTTTTTTTCCTACTAAATATCAGTACACTTACATCCCAGGATAGGAAATAAAGCTGAATTATAACTCACCACTGGTAAGAACAGAGCGTATCTTGAAGTGCATCATCCTGGCTAACTCTCAGTGCTTGAATGTTGTTAAAATGGGTGTGCAAAATTCACAATTCAAATGCAGGCTGTCCACACTGTGGAGAGAGTAAACTGATTTGGTTGTATTTTGGACAGGGGAAAAAAATAAATCTCCACTTGCAACCAAAAGAAGAGTACTTTTCAACTACATTATGCTTCTATGGAAATACAAAAGAAGTATTAGTTTCTGTTAAATTCCATAAAGATTTTCACCAGCCTATTTTTTGAGAAGTTTAAATAAATAATTAGTAAGGACACTAGAACTAGCACAAGACTTCATGGGGGAAAAAGTCAGTTTAAAATAAATTTAGTCTCTCTTCGATGTTGGTCTTTAGATTTTAAAGCCACACTTCCATTTCCTAGATAACAAAATTAACTATTTGACTTGTTCAAGGTCACGTGAATTCTTGTTGCAGAAGCAGATGATGAACCCAAATCTCCTGAATCCATATTAAGTCCTTCCTAACAGTGCTACTGAAATAATAAAGTTTAAACTGAAATATCCATTACCATGCTATTTCAACCCAAGAGCAAATATATAGCCTACTTGGATGACCCTGATCTGGAATGGTCTCAACTGTCTGGGGCATGAGCATTTCTGCGAATGAGATTAGTGCCAGACTGGCAGTTGGATTAAATTTTTTGAATGTGCTTAACATATAAGAACTGCCTGTGCTCCTTAGTGATAGAGAAATAGTGAAGCTCACCGCTACATATTGAAATTGATTTCCCATGTGAGCAGCAAATAGCTTGTGACAAACCCACCACAGGCCATTCAAACAACCACTCAGCTGGATCTCAATTTTCCTTTTTGTATGCCATTGTTAACAGACTGCGCTAAAGAAAGTAGTTCACACTGGTCTGTTAAACAGTCATCTGTTGAATAGCAGTACTGCAGAGTTATAAAATCTATAGTGATTATTTGTCTAATGAGAAATGCTCACAAAATATCCCAGGTATGAATTTAAAATTAGTATCCCAAACCACATGTGGGAATCCAGCTCCCTCTGAAATGTTTCTGTGCGGAGGTCATTGTTTCCTTTTTGTCCCTTGATGTCTGGATAATGACACTACTGAATATCATACTGTTGTTTTCAGGATTGTGAAGTCTAGCAAGTGAGGGGAATTTTCTATTATTTGGTGAGGTCAGTGTGGAGTGTGAGAGTCATTATATATATATATATATATATATATATATATATGTAAATTTTGCAAGGAAAAAAAAGAGGATGTTGTAGTGCAAGATTCTTAGCTGGAAGAACCTGAACAGCTCTCCTAAGTGTCTGCTGAAACACAATTCTCTGGCTAGATTGTTTGAGCTGAATACGAGAAACATGGGTTCAAAGCCAAACTATGCCATTGCTCTGCTTTGTAATCTTGGGCAGTTTACTTAATCTCTTAAAGACTGCGTTCTTCCTCCAGTCCTGTTTCATAGCTAGGATCACTTGTCTATTTTAGTGTTTTACATGTTGCCTAGTGAAACAATGTAGGCCTCTAAGTTGTCCCCCAGATATCAAGGTCTCTGAATTCTAGCTTTTCTGAATGTTCATCTCTTTAGTCTAGTACCATCTGTTCTCAGGCTTTATACAATACTTCTGAAATAACATAAGTAAATGTCAACCGGGTGAGTTCAGGTGAATACAAATATGGTATAGCACTACTCTACCAGTTCCTGGGAGCTGTTTTAGAGAGCTTAACTTATTTAAATATTATTTTGTGTATTGCATCTAGGTTAAAATGCACTTAAAATTGCAAAGACAACAGTGAAAAACTTTGCAAGTCAAATGACATTTTCTTTACAGCTAGGGAGGCAGCACAAAAAGTTTATGTATAGCTTGACCAGGTCACTTAAAGTTGGTACTTTGGTAATAGAGCTGTGGTCACTTAAACTCTGACCCCAAGGCTACTTGCTTCCTCTCTTCCTATCTATAATGAAAAACCATAGGCAAGGTGGTGTCATGTATCTGCCATCTTACTGATGTTTTCAGGTAGTGGAGTTTAACTAATACCATTGCTATTTAAGTGAAGCTTTCTGTACTGGTTTGTAAATAGGATACCCCTCAGTTCTTAGAGCATACTTGCTAAGTATGTTAGAAAGTATTAGACTAGTCTGAATTTTCTCCCTTTAACTATAGAGGACTCCATTATTCGTATCAACTTCACTTTTAAGTTTGGATTTTGCTTGTAGTTCAGACGCTTCCTCTGATCTTCATCCAGCCACTGGAAAAGAAATCCTATAAGCTGTCTTACGCTTTCACAGAAGCTCATATTTGTCATGGTTGCATCAAGCCACAGTTTGCTTACTAAAGCATGGTGTGCAATTGTATTTTGGGTAAAATTACAACAATGTTGTTGCTTATTAAAGTCACAGTGAGAGTGACATACGGGGTGCATATGCGCTGCTGTCATTCAAGTATACAACCAACTTCTTGCTCTCTGTTGACTAGGAACAGAGCCGCTATGTTATTTTCAGTGGATAAGGGATAGCTCTACTGCTTTAGAATGCAAAGTGTAGGTAGTTTTGGGAAGAATATTGTAACTTTCAGAAATTTCCATTTAAATTACATTGATTTTACTGTAGCTACCTGGCATGACAGCCAAAATTATAGAAAAATAAATGCAGAAAAGAATTGTAAAAGGGCAATAAGGATTGAGAAAGCAGTCCTCTGGTGATTTAAAAACAGAGAGCATGCATGACTAAATGGTGGTGTGGTGAAGCAGGTAAAAGGAGTTATTTTGCCTTTATCTTCATAAGATACTGTACATGGGCATACTCATACCAGCTTTAGTCTAGTGAGTACTGTCATAGCTACCTACACATGTACATAGTTATTCTCAGTCCCAATAGGCTTGTACAGCCTATGCTGAAGTCTATTGAATCTTTATGGTTATTGCTGAATGTGCTAGCTAGTGAAGGGTAATATCAGTATAGCCTGTCTCTGCTATAAGGCATCCTTTGAGTAATGAATATAACTATCAACATTTGATAATATCTAACAGGGCAGAGAGCAGGCAAAGGCAGATAAAAATGACAGTATTTTTTTTTTTTACAATTGTCTGAAAGTATACAACTTTTTACAGAGCCTGAGCACCATGACAGTGTGCATTTGTGTGTGTGTGTGTCCCCCTAGGTTATTAAAGTCATAAGGAAAGCAATATTTTTCCCCATATCTTATTAACATGTCTGCTAGTAAGACTTTGACAACTCTGTAAACTGTTTCTGTTCTCGCCATATGTTTGAATACTTAATTCTAAAAATAGCCTTGCATCTAAGGGTACTTTTATTAGAGTATTATTACTTCTTTGGTGAACTCTACATCATGTGACATTGTGTTTTTTCACTAAATTGCCAAAACTCGTTTTCAGGAGGAGAGCCCTGAAATACTGAGGCATCTGTGGTGTCTACTGAATATAAAATTAATTGCTTATACTGTATATTTGAGAGTATCTCCACAGCAATTTTCACTTAAGAGCACGGTCTGTCACTAATGGATTGACTACTTTATAAAGGTTTTCTGTTTCTATGCGCTATCAGTGCAAATTACTTGAATAGATGTCAACCAACGATGAAATAGGAAATGGCCATCAAGCTACACTCTAATGCAGCACTGTGCAGTAATTGCCACTGCCTGGGTTAGTTCTGTACATGCTAAAGTCATAGCTCCCATAACAAGCAGGTGTTTGAGTACAAAAATAACCTGATTTCGAAGACTCCATTGTATGCTGTTACAGTATTTTAGATACATTTAGTACTTCTGTGTTAGAAGGAAAAATTAGGTAAATGAGGTAAAAATCACTGGTGTTGGTGGAAAATAGGCAAGCTTACTGAGCTAATATATTGTACATTTTAATGTTGGAGCAGAAGGAGGGAAGAAACTGATCCGGATGCTGCAGGTAAGAAATAAGGCTCTCAAATATTAATTGCTATAACAGGAGTCTCTAGGTTATCAGCTAAAACCAGATACCCCAACATCTAGAGGAGAAAAGAGGATTTTCCATGAGTGTTTGGACACAGTAATTCAGCTGAATACTAATGTATTCCTTTCTTTTCAAGGTGTCTACACTCCAGAACCACTCTCCAGTTTCTGGTGGGCTCTTCTGTCTACTGGGCTTATGTTTGTATACCATTTTAGCATCTTGCAGATTCTGGGATTGGTAAGTAAATGTGTGTTAATAAACAGATAGTTTGCAAGTACATTCAAAATAAAAACACTGACTAGTTTTTCAAAGTGTCCAGATTCACATGGATAAAATTACTTGAATACAGATTTTTAATCGCATGTCCTAATGGCCATTTGTACCTCATATTTCACAAGTAGTGGTAAAACCTTCCATAAATCAGCTATGCACCCATATAAATCCATCTCTTAAATGCACAACTGTGTTCAGATCTGCTTTCCTTCTGAAAGCTGGCCAATTGATGCTGAACAAAGGATTGCCAGCTAAACACTTTTGATTACTATGGTAATTTGAAAATTACCATTTTAGGTCTCTGAAGCATTGCAACCCAAAATATTACTTATTTATAAATTTGTTGTCCCTTTCCTAGGTCACAGAAGTGAATCTGAACAACATGTTGTGCCCAGCCATTGCAGAGAAGAGAAGCCCTGGTATCGAATCTGGGCATCTGGACATCAGACTGTCATGACTATGACTCATGGGAAACTTGTAATCCTACTGTTCTACAGTGCTGTCCCCATCTTCAAATGTAGCATGGACTTGTTTGGATTCCCCACTAAGAAAACAGACTGAAATTTCTCCTCGGGGAATAGTACATACAGGAAGCAGAGACACCTAAACTCATACTGGAAAAGAAAGAGGAGGGATGAGAGGACTGTGTGTTTATACTTCTTCCCACAGTTTATTGCCTCAAAAACACCTCTGTAATCAAGTGAGTGTTTTTGCTTTTAACTGCTGTTTCTCACTGTTAATTGCCAATGGCAAAATTAGTGGCCTTATTCTGGAAATGGTTCGTGTTTTATACATTTTGTGTAGATTACAGTAGAATCTTGCTAAGCCACCCTTTAAAATTAAGCCCAGGATCTGTCCACATTCCAGCAAAGAGAGTGTCAGTGCTACCTCATTTTATGACTTTTTTTTTTTTCCTACTAAATATCAGTACACTTACATCCCAGGATAGGAAATAAAGCTGAATTATAACTCACCACTGGTAAGAACAGAGCGTATCTTGAAGTGCATCATCCTGGCTAACTCTCAGTGCTTGAATGTTGTAAAATGGTCACAGTGAAGAAATGTACGCTGAATCTCCCAGTGACAAGTGTGAAACAATGAGGTTCTACTGTATTTTCATTAAGCTGGTTGAAAATATTGGAGAACAACAGTAACTTGTTACAACAATATTTGTAACAACAAAAATTGTAAACAAAAATTATGTTTTAACTGACTACTATATTTCTAAG